>NC_030422.2:14525099-14782599 GCF_001660625.3 Ictalurus punctatus | reverse complement strand
AGGTATCAATAAATAGTCCTTATTTAGTTTGTACACCCTTTCCATGTTAAAAACTTTATGCTCTGTCCATTTTAGTGCTGTTTTTTTTGTAAACATACAATAATTAGTAAGAAGTTACACACACGAAGAAAAAAAAAAAATCTGTTAACCAGTAAATGAGTAAAGGCCTTTTCACATAAGATATCTGCCTGCTGCGCTGCTCAATCCACAACCGAGAGCACACTTCCCACACTTACTCATTCAGAAAAGAGTGAACCTGCAAGAACTTTTCATGGTTTTTACAAGCAAAATATTTTTAAAGGCATATCGAAAGACTAAGAGAGTGTCACTCTGAATCATGTTTGAAAACTCTGCTCTCCCCTTCACCTCCCTCTCCATCCTCACTTCCTCTGCTCCTACCCTCTGACTCGCGATGCCCGCCCCCCTGCACTCGTCTGTCCGACTGTAGCATGGAGAGAGAGAGGGAGGAGCCTGATGACAGCATGGGCTGGGTGTGGGCGGGGACAATCACTGGATGGCACTGCCGCTGCTGGCCTTGGCCTCGGTGCCGTTGCTTTCGGAGCACAGTGCTTTGTTGAGAGAGTTGAGGCTGGCGTCGCAAGGCAGCGCATCGCGCCGGGGTGGCATGCGCTCGTTAATGCGGTCCAGGCCTTTAGCCTCTTCAAAGCTCGTGATCTTGTGCTGTGGCGAAAAGCCTTTGATGGCTGAAGTGGGGAGCAAGATGGAGGAGAAATGTTAGAATAGGAATGCTCTCATGGCATGGACATGGCAAAGATCACATACACACACACACACACACACACGCACACACACACACACGCGCACACGCGCACACACGCACACGCACGCACGCACATTTCTCGGATTGTTTTATTTTGCTGGTCGATATGGTTATGTCTAGTTGTAGTAAGTCAAGGTGACTGGATTTGAGATATAGTCTGAACAAATTAACCTAATTAACACACATTACACATATGGATACTGAAACAAAATAACATTTCCTGTGACCTTGACTTACAGGATGACTGAGAACCTTCACATCCATATTTTTGGCTGATCCAAAATATTGAAATCCCTATTTATTTATTTGTACTTTGTTTAGCACTGAAGAATACTTTAACTGAATAAGATGAAACAATTTTTGAAAACAAATTTGATACATCATGAGATTTGTAAATACACAATGCCTCATGATTCCCTAAATGGTAGGGGGGGGAAAAAAAAAAAAAAAGAGAATCAGTTTTCTGGATCAATGTAGTGTGTAAAAGGAAATACCAGGATATGCACACTAGTTACCATTTTCTTTTGGGTTACAGAATGGAGCAGTGCTAGGCTGTCTCAGTTCTGGAGGGCCATGAACACGAGTGGTTTCCACAAGGCCACTTCCCTTTAGGCTTATCAGAGGCTGGCGTTATTTTTACACTGCCCAGTGGGAATCAACATAAAAAACAAAACAAAACAAAAAAAACAAGCCACCAAGAACTGAACTTCCCACCACACTCCATAAAAGCACTACAGAGGCTCGGGGAAGGTAACGTTAACGTAAAAGAACGTGAGAAATATAGTAAATGTGTGCACAAAATAAAGGTGGAGCTAGATCAGTATATGGATACTGAGGGAAGTTGCTTGTTAACCACGTTATGCCTGTTTGAAGCATGCAGCAAACTGAAGAGACGTATTAAACACTGCTGATTAACAATCTAAGTTGTTCCCTTTCTGACTCGGCCTGCCGTTTGGATCAGGGCTTTGGGCCATGTTGTACAATGGATACGTTTCACTGTTGCTGCATAGCACAGGACAAACACGGGTTATTAGCAGTGAAGGAGAGAAACACAGACACAGCACAGCCACGGACTATCCACAGGGGGGGAAAGCCAAATAAATGTATTTCAAAAATAGAAGAATAATAAAAAAAAAAACAGTTCTGGCACAGTGGGCACCTTTATGTCTAAGAACAATACTTAAGCATCAACAGTTATAACATAAATAGCAGCCAAAGCCACTATTTAGAGCGCAGTTGAGGTTGTTCTTGCGGTATAGACTGTTGGTAAAACTCAGAATTTAGGCAAAAACAAAGCACAACTGCATCAGTACCATTGTTTTAAAGGGGATGTAAAGACTGTACATAGGGTAACTGTAGTCTCATAATTTCTGTGTAATATATTAAGTTATATACCAATGGTTCTCAAAGAGGTTCCAGGGGTCCTCAAAGTATAGCCATGGTGGATGATCTGACTTTTTTTTTTTTTTTGGTTTGTTACAGTGCTGGAAATCACAACCCTATCATTATTACTACAATTATTATAGTTATTAGCTGGTGTGACTGGTCACTCAAATTGAATGGGTTTAATCCAAACCTCAAAAACATGGAAACAAGTAGGGCTATAAATAATAACCTGGACCTGATGTGTTCTGTCGGTGGAATGTTCAGGAATAAAACGCTCTCCGAAAAATCTCTAAAACATTATTGTAAACAATAATGAGCTTAATATCTGAATAGCTGGACTGGGTTCATAAATCAGGGATAAGAATTTATTAGTAGAATTTATTGTACAGATAAACTGTTCCCTTACTGCAAAAGTTTGAGAACCCCTGTTATATACTGTGAAATTTCGCATGGAAATGTATGCAACTCCAAACTACATGACATGTGGCTGCACTTGTACTCAAGTTCCCCTTTAAAGCAAGCATGGCCTGTTTCAGTATTTTCTTTTCTTATTTCTATTTTCGCTGAACACTAAAAGCACTCTGTTTGCCCAAACACCCAACACACTCTACACAAGCTACAGTAACAATAGATGAACCCATTAGAACCCCTTTATCTGTTGCAGCCAGGCAACAGAAAGGGGAAAAGGGGCTTTGGCCTATTTACCTTCATCGGCCTCTATAGCCTCAATAGTAGCTGAAGAAAAGAAGGGGAAGGGGGGTTACAAAACGAGTGAGAGAGGTGAGCAGAGCAGGTTAAATTTGTCTATTAACAAAGTCAATGAGCAGCAATAAGAGCCAAATGTACATGTAACAGCATTAACACACAGTGCGCAACTCTGAGGTGAGAACACAGAGATGCTACAGGAGAAAGGCAACAAGGAACAAGAAAGGCTCAGAGGAATAGTGAAATGTGGAATGACGGACGCTTAGAAAGGGATTCTCGTACCACGGATAATGGATGATTGGGGAAAATGGGACTGAGGCACACAGAAATCAGAGGCGCTTGCTCTGATCATGAATGTGTCTCATTGCTCTGTATTTTAACATGTTTTAATTGTTTAGCATGAAATGGTGATAAGTCACTGGATGCACATACAGAACGGCTGTTACAGGTTCAGTGCTCTATTGTGTCCAAACACATACTGGATAGTCAAGAATAATAATAGATTTTTTTTTTTTTTTTAAATGACTGAAATTATTATATCTGCCCCCCCCACACACAAATACATTTTAATTTCTATTACGAGAAACTTGTTAGCACGTGTCAGTGAACAAAATCTCCATCTCTGATAGCACTGAGTGGGAGTTGCTACTTACCTTCAAGTAACTATCTTTGATAGTTAACATTATGCACAAGTTCATGTGCACGAACATGAACATGTTCAAAACAAGAATGGAAACTTGGCAAATGAAAGAAAGGCCAAATGTGACGATCTCTGGAAAATCTACAGAATAGGATCAAGAGAAAACACCATACACACAATCTGCTAAGATGACAGAGGTGCTGAGGGAATAGACAGCATTGCAGTAGAAGCACTCTGCTGTCTCAGTGGACAGAGAGCACGCAATTAGCTGTGTTTCTACTAATGCTGAGGCAGGAATTAGTCTTCATTCTGTCTCTTGCATGTCTCCATTTTCAAGCAAAACTATTAACTACTACCAGAGCCGTATTTACAAAGATCTTAAGGCTAAGAGCATCTCCCAACTGGCCTACTTTTCCCTGGATTTAGATTTACAAAGGAGTAACAGCCTTTCCCTGCTCTGAATTTTTATGCCTGTTCCCTGGTCTGGAAAGACTGCACCCTCTTTTACTCACTGTAATGGCTTGAAATAAGTTCATTTATATATAATGCAAACTGATAAATTTGCTTTTCATCGTTTTTCTTAATTATGCAGACACACTATGAAGTATTTTTCATATTCTCTTCTGCCTAAACCAAGCTGAAACCAAGTACTGGCCAAGTTATCAATACGATATATGAGATACATACAACATTTTAAAGGAGGTTCTCAGAGGATTGGAGGCTTTGGATAAGCTAGTGTACATGCACAATGTGCAAAGTGCTTACTAATTACCAAGCTCAATGTGGACACAAGCCCAACAACAAGCAGTTATTATACAAGAAAAAGCAATCAGTTTGCATTGAGGACAGGAGATGCGTCTTTGTAGGATTACGACGGTTTTAAATGCCGTAGCAATTAGAAATTCAAGACACTACTTCCTAGTTCATAACATCCCTAGCTAAGAGAATATTCATTATTTCCTTCAGCATGGAAAACGAAAACAGATCAATAACGAGCCAGCATATACTTCATGAAAATTCATTCAGCAAAAACTCTGCCGTTTAATTAATAACTTTTGGAGAACTCTAAGAGGTAAGGTAAGATTTTTTGTTAATACGGCTCCGATGTTCAATGCACACTCAAAACCAGAATGGATGAGATGTCAAAACTTCTATAGTGGAATGAAACTGAATAACCCTATTATCATTCACTATATTAAATATAACCAAACTTCCCATTTAGTGCAAGTGATGGACATGAGATCATGCGAGTAAGAGAGCAAAGTTGATCTAATTCCTGCCTGTGGTTTGTGAAGAGATATCAGTTATGATGTTTTAAACACAGTTTCGTTGCAACGCTAATATGGTTAAATCTATAAATGTAAAGGCAGAAGGCAACACAAGCTGGTGTATATATAAAGGGTTAGGAATGAATACTTATCCTTATTTTTGTTGTAATATAAAATGGACACTAAAATGCCTTTAGTGTATTTAGGTACTCTATATGGTCAAAAGATTGTGGACACCTGACATCACACCCATATGTGGTTCTTTTCCCAAATTGTTGACACAAAGTTGGAGGCACACAATTTCCATTTACTGAAACTAAAGATCCCAAGCATGTCCCAATGCTCTTGTGCACAATGTGAGCTCCATGAAGACATGGTTTGCCAAGGTTTGAGTGGAAGAACTGGAGTGTCCGGCACAGAACCCTGCTCCAAAATCGAGTGGAAGAATTTTACAAAAGAGAGGTGAATGTAACAGCAGTGAAAGAGGTGGAGGGGGAGGGGGGGGGGGGGGTCCAAATGAATGCTCATGGTTTCAGAATAGGATGTTCAGCAATCACATATGGGTGTGATGGTCAGATGTCTGCAAACCTTTGGTCATATAATATAATGTTGCCTGCTTTTTATTGTGTTCAGCATCACAATGTCAGCAACTCTGGAAATCACAACTGCGTCAAATCTGTGGTTCCGAAACTTCAAAAGTGCCGTCCACTTACTATTCTCTACCATTACAGCATCGCTATTAACGCTTTATAAGACCTGTTACAAGCCTTCGAACCACAAACTTCAAAAAGATGCAATTTCCACAAAAGTGCTGTAACACTATGATGAAGAAAAGTAGAGGTAGATGCTTTAATACAGCATGTGTTAAGTGCCATAATGAAGAAGGGATAACTATATGGAGTATTTCAGTGAATTCTGCATTTGTTTCATGTAAACGTGTGAAAGACACTTGCACAACACATTATACCTGCGGTTTCCAGGAAGAAAAAGAGAGAAGAAAAGACATTGTTGGAGAGATCAGTAGAAAGTACAGTGAGTATGGGAAACTCAGAAAACCTCTTGTTCCAAACACCACAACAGAGTGTGCATCATTGTGTAAACTGTACATATCCATGAATAAAAAACTAAACAAAAAAAAAAAGACAGAGGGTAACTGAACATTTCTGAGTAAAGTTCAAGATAGGTAAAGGTAAAGTAAAGGTAAATCAGGTAAAGATGTTAATTAAAATGACTGCGCTTCCACTGCTTTTGAAGAGAAAGAAAATCTCAGTTGCCCCCTCTATCAGTTAAAGAACAAACAGAATGTAAGACCATGCCATCAAAGTAACTAAACTAACATCTGAGAAAGTACATAGTTTGTCGATAGTCATCATATTAATTGGAAGTCTACCTTTTCACTTTTTTCGGGTCAACTTACAGAACTTTCTTAAATATTGTCTCTACCTCATATTATTTCATGGCTATCATATGGATCTTTGTGCTATTTTTGCAATTTTTTTTCCCCGGGCGAAATTGTAATCAGCACAATTGGAAAGTGGGTTTGAGGAAAGGTTCTCCCTTTGAACAGAACCTGATATGACCTGTTTTATGCTAGCACATATTTCACTGTTGAAATAATCTGTTAAAGGCTGATTGGATGGTGGCTGAAATGATAAATCACAAATATTCAGCCAATTCAGGGACAAATAGGTATACTGGACTCTACTGCATTAAATTTACACTAAACATACTTTTCTGTCACATTATATAGTATAAGGCTATATTCTGTAAAATTTACAGATCTTTGAAGCAGATTTCTTTTTAGTCATAATCCATTAACTGAGTGGAGATTTATTTTATATGCAGCAGATCACCTTAATTAGATTTTGAAAGCATGTAGATGAATGAACACTGACCAGACCCAATGTTAGCATGGTGTTAGGAAAAATACTTTAAAAATGCGACTATCTAAACTACAAGTTATTCTTTGTTTGTGCACGGAAGACATTGCACCGTGCGTATGTGCGTACTTAAGTGTACTAATTCTGTGTACTTAATGTCCTGCACTCATCAGTTACTCACTGAGGTATCGATAAAGTACATCTATACATTCATCTATCCATCCATTTATCAATCAATATACCCAAAAAGGCAGAGAGCTAGAAAAGAGCTAGTGAAGGTAAACTAGGTTAGTTGGAACTGGTGATAAAGATCGGCTGACCTACACAACCCGGATTGGCAGTGGTGTTCATTCATTTCACAAAAAACAAACAAAAATCAAAAAACCACAGTAATTGCTATTCTATACTAGATGTACTACTTATCCTGAAACTACTGCCATTTGCAAAGGGCAACTTCAGGGCAAAATTCACAAATACTACAATCAATAATGTTCATTTTCTGAGGAAGCAAAACAACAACAA
This sequence comes from Ictalurus punctatus, assembly GCF_001660625.3. Taxonomy (NCBI): domain Eukaryota; kingdom Metazoa; phylum Chordata; class Actinopteri; order Siluriformes; family Ictaluridae; genus Ictalurus; species Ictalurus punctatus. The sequence continues at coordinate 14,775,417 of NC_030422.2, read as the reverse complement.
CAACAACAACAAAAAAAACACCATCATAATACAAATATGATTAATTGTTAAGGCTTATTCTGAGGTGTCCAAAAATAAGGAAATGTTACACAGTACTGTGCAATAGTCTTGGCTATTCTCTCTTAGCACATGCTAAGAAATGCTATACGACAAAGATGCCTTCAAACAGAATGAAATTAAATGAGTCTACATTAAAATAATACTATAAAGAGCAGTAAACAGAAATAAATGAAACAAAGTCGATATTTGGTGTGATAACCATTTGCTTTAAAAAAATATATTAGTAGTTTCAGGTAGAATTAGTGTAGATTTATAAGGAACTGTTATTGAGCATCTTGCAGAACCAGACACAGTTCTTCTGGAGACTTGACTGTCACACTTGCTTCTTATTTTTGCAGCAAAACCCAACAGCCTCCATTATTTTTTTTGTCTGAAAAGTGTCTTATATAATATGCTGCTTTCTTTACTGACAAACAAACATTTTTCTGTAACATTTAATTTTGAGCTGCAAAACTAATGTTTTGGAAATCTGACACGTTCTTGTACTGACTCGATAATGTAGAAATCATAAAATAAAAATCTATAACAAAGTTTGTACTAAAAAAATAGGCTGCCTAAAACTTTTGCACAGTACTGTAAGTGCTATAAAGAGTGTGACAGTGGAATTGCCCTCAACGTGAGGTATGTATAAGTGTGTGTATGTCTTACCATTCTGGAGTTTCTCTCTGCCTCCCGAGAGAACACCGCTGGGTAGCATGCCAGTCGGAGTGAGACCTTTCAGAGTCAGAACACTCTCGCTCTCCTCTCTGAAATTCAGACACAACATTACACACATGTACACACACTCACATTCACATACATACACACACAAACCGTATCTTACCGAAGCACTGAGAACACTCTAGCCATCTTCCCAATGGCACGAATCTTATTTCGGATCACTTCTTTGCGTGCAGAGGCTGTAGCACCTACACACATGCACAAAAACACACAGAAAAGTCAATCTCCAGCAGCTTTTTTTTTTTTTTGCCAAACCATCTCATACTACAACCATGGAACTCTCACAACTACCTAAAACCGTTTAAAGATTTAATATGTTCATTTTTTCCCTAATGTCGAAAAAAGACAAACAGCTGCATTAACTAAATCGAGTCCTATGGTGCAACTACCCAAACCAATAAAAAGCTTCATTCAAGGCAGTGCGACTAATTTGCTGTCCTGGTAAAGGCAAGTCGGATCAATAAACTAGTCCCCAACAGCATCCTATGCTTCTAGACTTCAGAATATGGATGTGCTAAGCACTTGGTTAGCTTGCTTTTGATTTCTGTAATCAGGATTACAGTGAAGCTACTCACAGATTCAAACACACATTATTATTCACACTGTTTCAATCAAGATGCTAGCTTTATTGGGAGCTGTGGAAAGGGTTGCTGCACACAACTATTACAACTGTTGCTAAATCAGATTTTTCATTAAACCCAAGCTTGTTAAAAACTTTACTAAATTCACTATATGGCCAAAAGTTTGTAGACACCTGACCATAGAACCTCCCATTTTCAGATTTAACCCACCTTTGCTGTTATAATAACTTCCACTCTTCTGGGAAAACTTTCCACTAGATTTTGGAGAGTGGTTATGGGGATTTGTTTACTCATCCACAAGAGCATTAGTGAGGTCAGGCACTGATGTGAGGTGATGAGGTCTGGGGTGCAGTCAGCTTTCCAATTTATCCCAAAGGTGTTCAGTGGGATTGCGGTCAGGGCTCAGTGCAGGACACTCGAGTTCTTCCACACCAACATTGACAAACCATGTCTTCATGGAGCTCGCTTTGTGCACAGAGGCATCATCATGCTGGAACAGGCCTCTTAGTTCCAGTGAAGGGAAAATGTAACATATTGTAACAGCATACAAAGACATCCTATGCAACTGTTTGCTTCCAACTTTGTGGCAACAGTTTGGGGAAGAACCACATATGGGTGTGATGGTCAGGCATCCATATACTTTTGGCCATATAGTGCAAATACTTGGAACAGCCGTAAAAACTGTCAGGAGGTCATAACATGATTGAGGTTTGGTAGGAATATAGGATTTATGATATGCATAGTATTTACAAGATATTATTTGGTAACACTGCAGGGAGAAGGGTCCCATATTAGCCATTAATTCGTAGTTAAGTGTGTAGCGAAGTAGTGAATGCAGTAGTGAAGAGGGAACATTAAGAACTTATTACATGGCCTCCTCATAGCTCTGGGCCTCCTGTTTGATTCTGAGCTCTGGTTACTGAAAGTGCAGAGTTTTGCATGCTCTCCATGTGGATTTTCTGGTTTTCTCCTAAACACATGAGGATCCTCTAAATTGTCCTTAGGTGTAAATATGTGCACATGGTGCCCTGACATGGATTGCATTCCCATCAAGGATGTGTTCCATCCTTGTGGCCCAGTGTTCCCTGGTACCACGACCCTGACCAGGACAGAGTGCTTATTCTGCATTCCGTATAAGAAGTTGTGTGTTTGGGCTAAACAGTGGGGAAGAAACATGGGGATGTCTCCATGCTTGTCTTTTGTTAGTAACAGTCTAGCAGATCAAATTTGATGACTGATCAAAACAGTGAACAGTATAGTCAATATTACAGATTTAACAACCTAATATATCTTCTTTGTTTACTACTGATGTTGACTTGATGTCACTTGCTTCACTCTGGGTTGAGGAGACCTTCTCAAATTTCTGAGTAGGAATTCCACATTTATTTGGTTTTTCCTAGCAGGAGGTTGGAAATTCAGAGTCCAAGCTTTAGTGAAATGCTGCATTAATGAAGATGAACCAATTGCCGATTTAGTTCTTTATTTAGAGTTAAACTATACTATTATCCCATACTTTCCTTAATAACTGCCGTTTCTGGAAATTTATGCAAACATTAATCTACCAATGTTACCAATAATTGTAATTGTCTTGTGTTGAGACGGTGGAATAGAGTGTTAAAATGACTTTACTGACTATTTATTAGCCTGCACTTTTCAGAAACAGTCCTTATTAAGAAGAATCAGCTAACACCTACAATATAAGACAAGAATATGGCAACTTATATGCACTTCTTGGTTCAAAATTTTTGATGAACACTAATTTTAAAATCAACTGCATTATAATTATCCTACAAGCCCATCTATACCAACAATGTGAGCAATCACTGCAGGCAATCCACACACCAAACATTTTCATCCTTACATAATAATCTAAAGCAGGTAATGAGCTAATTTAAGTGGACATTAAAGATAATATTAGTATGAATCCCTACAATTATTTAATAAATAAAAAAAATAAAATAAAATAAAAAGCCTAAACTTGGTGTTATGCAACCCGTTAGCAAAAGGTACAAACAATAAGCAAGGCAGCACTGTGCACACGGCAAGGCATGTGGGAGGCTGTACCTTTCTTTGGGGCATATATTAGCTGTCCTTCTCAAGAACACCCCAGAAGAGAACAGAAAAAGAACAGAAGAATGATCAGTGGATGGCTGTGGAAGGCAAGAGGGAGAGAACACGCAAGAGAGAGAGAGCGAGAGAAAGAGAGAAGCAAAGAGACTATAGAGAGAAGTATAAAGACAGACAAGAGTGAGTGAGGGAGACAGCAAAAGAGTAAGGAAGAAATAAGGAGGGAGAGAGAGAGAGAGAGAGAGAGAGAGAGAGAGAGAGAGAGAGAGAGAGAGAGAGAGAGAGAGAGAGAAAGATAGAGCAAGATAAAGTGCGAGAGAAGAAAAGAGGGGGAGAAAGCTATGGAGCAAAAGAAAGTAAATGCCTGACCCAGTGGCCGGGTGGGGTGGGGTGGGGTGGGGTGGGGGGTTGAGGGGGTGTTTGGGGGCAGAAAAGAAGCTGGTTAGATAAAGCTGAAGGGGAAGCGAAGTCACCTACGAAAACAGTAAGGGTTTCGTACTGCAAACAGGAGGAGAGAAAGGAGGATGAAAAAGCAATGATTAAGAAAGAAGAACAAAGAGTAAACCATTTAAGAGGAAGATATTCAAATCTTAAAGAAAAAAAGAATCTCAGAACCAGACTAATAAATATTAAGCCAAGTCTGACAGGAGGAGGAACAGCGAGCGAATGACGAGATGTTCGTGTAAAACGAGTGTGAACTCGATGGGGCTTAGCCTGCTTGCCTGAAAGCAAACATATTCGTCTTTCTTTTTGATAAAATATAAAAGTTCAGCTTTAGCAAGTTAATGTCTGTTATGCAAATCAAGCCCTGCGGCCTAGAATATTCCTCAGCGCTCATGACATTTTCCTTAACATGAAGTGTGACTTGAGCAGTTCAGCGAACACAAATGTGATGCTGCTTGGGAGATGGTGAGGATTTTAGTGGAGGGAAATAACACATCTGGACTGCTAGACATCCCATAGTGCAGAGAAGGTGCATTTTGTTTATCCTTTCCTGTTTCGAGGGGCAGAAGCAGCTGGTGCTTTACATATAGTGGGTTTATGACTCAACAGTGTGCATACATCCCTTTAGTCGTCAACATGAATGCTTATATTTTGCAGTAAATCACAACGATGAAGCCTAACTACTATGAGCTATGCAGAAAGACCCTATATACATCAGCCTCTTGCACTTTTCTATTATACACTGCTTGTAAATCCCAAAATGTAAAAGGGCAGCTAAATAAACCTTACACTTTCTCTCATCCTCTAATCTTAACACTGTTACCTGCCTTCACATACTTGCAGCAGATTTTAAGCCTAAATTGATTGTCGTCGTTTTGAGAAAATGGGGTTTTACTGTTTGTGCAAGCTTCACAGGTCCACTATAAAACACGCACGAGGAAAAGCTTTTGAACGGCTGCATTTTCCGGTTATAATAACTCCGAGCAGCTGCCGATTGCGTAGCAGCAGGGAAATGAACTTAGCTTTACAGGACTTTTTATAATGCAGAGAGCTTTGCCCTACTACAGCGTCCATATTCGCCGCAGTCTGTGTGCATGTGTTCTTACAAGCTGAGACGCTTTGAACTACAGTTAGGCTAAAACCCTCGCCTGGCTCTGTGGTTATCTCAGACATGTTGTGTTAGAGATCTGAAAACAGCCACATGTACGGAATACTCAAGACTGCGGCTCTGGTCTAGTGGCATCTCCTGTTGGGAATCTGAGAAACTAAACACCAAGCCCCTTCTGTGTAAGTGCATGCGTGTGCATTCGCATGTGTCAGCTGTAACTTTCTTACCATCAATCTCCTCATCTGTAGTCAGTTCATCATTGGAGCAGATGCTCAGAACATTTACCAGCATCTCAGTGACTTGGGGCAGGAACACAGAGAGAAAGAGAGAGACACAAAGATCATGCCATTGCTGTTTTCTGGAACGTTCTACCATACAGCAGTGGGCGACATGCTAAAAATAGTATACGATGATGCTTGAAGACATTCCATGATGCGCAGTATCATGCTCCACTGTTTTGATTATAATGTTATTGAATGTGAAATAAAAATAGTTACCACTGAAAAGCAAGAATAAAACAATCCATACAAAAACAGATTTCAGATTTAAATCAGTCAGCAACACTGTCAGTGTTAGAAAAGTACCGACAACATCCGTAATTACAACGTTTATCCAAAAATAAAAACAAACAAACAAACAAACAAACAAACAAAAAATTCCCTACAACTCAGATCATTACTGCATGAATGCATAAATGTGTGCGTATTCAGGGGAGTTCTATTCAAAATGTACCTTTCTCCCCAACGAAGGGCAAGGACCAGGTGAAGACATCCATGAAGTTGGGCAGCCAGTAGGGGTGAGGAGAACAGTTAAACTGCCGAATGTTCATGACGTTATTCTCGTATTTCAGCACAGCAGCTAAACGCATGGAGAGCAAGAAAAGTGAGGGGAAGATTTGGACATTTAGACATTCAGCAGCTGTCACACTCTCTCTTATGGAGGAATACGCACACACAGTTATCGTTATAGAGTTGACAAACGCACGCAAAGCAATGTGACGAGATTAGCATTAGTTAATGCAGACAGTTGTTCATTGAACAAACAAGCTAACATAAATTACAATACGCTCCAGAATTATTGGCACCCTTCGTAAATATGGTCAAAATCATTTTACAAAATTTTTTAAAAATGTAAAAAATAAAAAAAAAATTATTATATAAAAATGCATCTGACAAACGTAATGCCTAAGGGAATTACTTCCCCCCCCCCCTTTACCTCAATTAAAGGTAAGGATTTCAGTGTGAGATTAACCCAATAAACGACAAAGATGTTTTTTAAAATTTTTTTATAATTGTTTCTTCCTAATATCACTTAGAGATTATTAATGTTATTTAGTTAATTGCTTATAAATGTTGGAGTGATGCCGTGAATATGAGTTAAGGCAACCTTAATGTAAAGCGTTACCCTCCGGAGTGTCCCACAGCCAGTATGATCTCTGCTTTGAGCGATCAAGCCTTTAAATGAGTGGTGGACATGCAAATCACAGCCATCTTTTTGAAATCTTATCTGTGTGGCTCAAGGTCACTTTCTGTGTGCTATCGGCATTAGAGTAAGCATGGTGACTCCTGCTTGTGTGCCTCACATACTGAAAGCGGACACTGCGCTTGAACTTGCAGAGAGGGACTTTCCCGGACCGGAGTCTCGCTCCCGAGTGAGAATAGCACGCTGTCATGTGGAGCAGAGAGCAGGCCAGCTGTCAACTGCAAGCCAGACTTAAAGACCCAAGAGCATGTCTCTACTTAACCTACTACTTTGTTTGAGTTGGGCAATGCATAAAATATTATGTTATACCTGTTACACTGCCTAATTCATAAATGATCATTTATATAGGACAATAATTTATGATATGGTCTAGATCATGTCACAGATTAAGTAAAAATAGATCAAATGTGATGATTTGATTTGAGATGCATTTCCAGGCACAACCACAAGGTGGCTCCTGTGTCCACTAAAGTGCAAAAATTAAAGAACAATGTAATATTAGAGATTAGGAATGATTGAGATTTGCATAGATATTATGAACATGTAGACAAATATTTGCTTTAAAAAAAGTATTACAATGACTCATGGGAATAAAAAAGGTAATGTTAGTCTACTTTAATTATGAATAATGAAGAAATGAAAATAAATACAGATGAAAAATATGTTTTCACAAGCTAAATACTAAATTATCTAGCCTGTTTCAAGAAGCTGTTTTTATTAAAGTTATCATAATTCATAGCTGTGAACTCTCAAACAACCAACTTACTACATTCCAAGTCACACTGAGAACATTGCAATCCCTCAAATAACAGTAAACGCAATAAACTTGGAGTCAAAGCTAAACAGCATGGAAGTGTAAAGGAGAAACAGAGCACTGTGGCCATGGAGAGAATCTGCTGTGCTCTCTCTCTTTCTCTCCATCTCTCCCCCCTCCCTCATTCCAGGAGACAGAGTCATCATAAGTGACGTGGCCATTCCAAAACCTTCCACTCGAGAACGCCAGTCTGTACAGGAACCACAGGATGACCCCATGACCTACACTTCAGGTAAACAGACTGTGCTTCAGGAAGTAACACGGCTCCTGCTGGAATGATGCGTGGTACGTGGGAAGAAATCAGGGTATCAGAAATGAACCAATTATCCACTATTATAGAAAAACATCATTAGGAACCCCTCCATTATTCCTCCATAAACAGATTCCTAAGAAGACGACGAGCCACCGTTCCTGAATCATCTAACCCCGCCTGTGCATTCGTGCTGCTCAAGGCAAAGCCTGACTGCGGATCAGTATTCCAGGCATGTCTTATCTGGAATCCCCAACTGTTGTGCCACTGACAGATGGAGGAACCCTCAGTGCTTTAATCAATGCTTGGAACGAGCTCAGCATGCTGGCAGAGACTGTGGCCATTACCCCTGCTGCGTCCTGCTACACTCTCCTTCGCTCAGAGAATAAAACACTGGTTAGGCATTCATTAGCTTCATAAGACTAACCAGCACTACCGCTCTTTGTCTTTGTCGTAGGATTTCCTGTGCTTTGTCACGGGTTGCCTTATTGACTCGTTTCACGCAGATGGAGCTACAGCCTGACAGACAGCTGGAGAGTCAGTCTGGAAACCCAGGAGAGTGATGAATAGTGCGGGCACACCTTCCCACTCTCACTGTTGGATTTACAGCAGCGCTCTGTGGCTATCAATCTTGACACAGGCCATGACTCTGACTTCACTGTGAGCAGAGAGGATCAATCTCCCATGCATCTGTCTACCCCCTGCCCACTGTCTGCTTGATCCAGCTTTAAATGAATGTGCGGAGGTCGTTATGGTGCATGGTGTTATGCGTAAAGGGAGAATAGCCCAGTGAAATCGTTGCTGCATTACTGACACACGACGCACCTCTGGTCTCAACTGCTTAATAACGGCTGCTCATTTTTGAGTCTTTGGGCTGTCGGCCCACAAAAACAAACACCTCCCTGCTATAATGTGCTAATGTAGTTATAATGTAAATTAAACACACTGCAGCAACAGGCTATCGTTAAGAGCTAGACTGATGCAAAATCAGGGATGGCTATGGTGCTGGAAGAAAAAGTGAGGTGTACTATGCATGCGTAAAGTGAACACACTGCTTCCTGCCACCATAGTTCTACTGTGACGAACCCCCCCCGACAACCCCCCCCCCCCCCAAAAAAAAAAAAACCCGGTTAGACCTACTCAACAAAACGTGAGATTTAGGCGAGTTAATTTCACATTTTACATTTATATTGAATTAGAATTATATTTACACTAGATAACAATGCCATTCCTTCAATGAATTCAGAGCAATTTGGTCAGACACGTGTAATTTAAACTATATTTCTAAAGTTACACGATCTGGCCAAAAGTATGTGGTCACCTGACCATTACACCCATATGTGAGCCTTACCCACACAATTGTCTAGAAGTTTTTTTTTGTCACATTTATATTACAGTGCAGTTGCAGTGAAATTCGCTTCTTCACATGTCCCAGATTGTTAAGAAGTTGGGGTCAGAGTGCAGGGTCAGCCATGATACAGCACCACTGGAGCAGAGAGGGTTAGGTTAAGGACCTTGTGGCCCTAGTGAGCCACCAATGCCCTAGAAAGTCTAGAATGTCTGTGTATTTCCCTTCACTGGAACTAAGAGGCCTGTTCCAGCATGATGATGCCTCTGTGCACAAACTGAGCTCCATGAAGACATGGTTTGTCAGTGTTATTGTGGAAGAACTCGAGTGTCCTGCACTGAGCCCTGACCGCAATCCCACTGAACACCTTTGGGATAAATTGGAAAGCTGACTGCACCCCAGACCTCATCACCTCACATCAGTGCCTGACCTCACTAATGCTCTTGTGGATGAGTAAACAAATCCCCATAACCACTCTCCAAAATCTAGTGGAGGTTATTATAACAGCAAAGGTGGGTTAAATCTGGAAATGGGAGGTTCAGCAAGCACATATGGGTGTGATTGGTCAGGTGTCCACATACATTTAGCCATATAGCATATTGCCTCCAGAGTCCATCTAGTACAGTACAAACTGTTCCTCTGAGATTAGCTTGTCTAGCAATGCATAAAGCAATTCTCTTAACCAACAAAGGCTGTCAAACACTCTATAGTGCCATAGCATTACAGCGGTCACTTCAATTCATGATGAAATTCAATTATTCACATCCAGCTACTAAACCTGGAGGTAATAATTGCTTTCTTTCCTCTCTGCAATGCAAAGCACAAATATTTTAAGCTCATTACCTTTGCCATGGCAAAGCTCGGATTAAATATTAAAGCTGGAGAAAGATTAGTGAGCAGCAAGGCAAATAACTACAGAAGCTAAGAATAACCAGGTGCGTTTAAAGGTCTTCGTTCCATGAAAAAACAAGTTCTGTGCAGTTCACTAGCAGTTTACCATTTACTTGTTAGTCTAATATGACAGGTTTCCTTTAATGTTAGAGGAAAAACTAACACACAACCTGAAATCAGTGATGAATAGGTCTCTCTCTCACACACGCGTGCACATGCACGCACAGCCCTGCAAACCCTGAACACAATTACAGTAGTTACATTAGCTGTGGTTGTGTGAACTCAGCAATGATTGATCCATCCTCATGTTTTCATTTGCCAGAAGAAGAAGAAGAAAAAAAAAAAAAAAGTGCAGCATGGGTAAAATGACCAAACACCCACTCACTTTCTTTTCTATTTAATGTAAAAGTGCTGACTAACTGAGTGGGGTCTGTCCATCTTGCAGCTCAGCAGGACCACAGCATGCCAACTGTAGACTAATGCCAACGCGTGCACACACAAACACACACGCGCGCGCACACACACGCACGCACACACGCACGCACGTCTGTTGTCCACAACACTTACCTTTATTATTGTAGACATCTAAGTAGTTGGGGGCTGAGAAGATGGTGATGAGCGAGGGGAAGCCTGTAGTCTGGCTCTTTCTGTACATGCGATACCTGACAAAGAAGAAAGCTCTCGAGTAATTATAATCATTCTGGTTACAGAAGCCATAATCGTTAATCAACACCGCTTCAGTTGTAAATTATGGCTTCTTCTATATTCTCAACAGGTCCTGCTGGATTCAGCCGGTGGGGTTTCATTTACTTCTCGACTCCGCACTGCTCTAATCTTTTAGACTGCGCGACCAAGAGGAGTCCAAACTACTCAGACAATAACTCTGCAATAATCAATAAAACTCCTGCTGTACAAAGAGCTCAAATTAACTGACTAAAGCACAAGCAGGGCAGTTTCATTCGAGTTGCAGTGAGTAAGCAAAATTTCTGACGGTGACTGAGCTCATTTAAAATTTAGTGGGAGTAAATTCTATGCACTTATTCACAAGTCATCCAACTGAAATATATTTTACCAAAACACAGCTTGCATTTAAATTGCTAGTCAGTCTCTCTTTTTATTCAATAGTACTGCAATATCACAAATAACTATCTTTGTGATACACAACACAGCAGGACCATTAGGAACAAAACCTTCTCATTACTTGAAGTGTCAAATAGACTGAAACTAAGGAAAGTCTGAGGTGATTCAGATGAGATATTACCCAGCGTCCTGTGCTTCGTGGGCCCGGATGACGGATAATAAGTTGTTGTGTTGTAGGAAATCGCACACGGCAGGATAACTATAGAAGAAAAAAAACATCATTGAATTGGGTTTCAGCAATACAAAAATATTGGAGCAGTTCAACACGGTACATACTCAACTGTCTCATAGTGACCATCAAGGAAGGAAATTTTGCATTAAAAACAGTATGTGTTTGTTTTTGAGAGCAACAGGGGGAAACCTCAAAACTCCTGAGATCAATGCTGGAGACTGGAAGCCAAAGCAAACTCGGTCATCCATCCTGAAAGGCTAGATGTGAGTTTTTGGACTTTTCCATACCGCAGCCATCATCGAACTAGAAAAGGGCACGCTGGAACTTTCCCATGTTTACAACTGGCTTTGGTGATGAATCTACCCTGTGGCACTCTGCAACCACTGAATGAGCTGACAGAACTAAAACAACATCTTACACAAACACAAAATGGAGCTCGGTGCCTGCACAAATACACTCTGAAAACTCGCTGTTGAGGGAATGAGTTGCCTGGCTATACAAGGTAAAATGCTGGAAGCCTTGAAAAAGGGTTTAACGCTACCTGCACGTTTGGTGAAATTTAAACTCATTAAAGAATAATGCCGAGCCGAGAGGAAAAACAAATACCAACTGGCAGTGCAGTATTAAAACTTCACTATGTGCACCTTTATGTTTGTGAACTAAAAAACTCCGGATAGACATATATATCTGCTTTTGGGTATCTCTTCACACTTCGAAAGCTACGTCATCTAATTTTAGTTCATTTTGCTTATTTGGAATTTCATTAGACTAATAAAGAAAATATTACACGGATCATTTCTCACAGTTGCTGTAGCTGAACAGGGGAAAATGAGTTAAGGCTAGAAGGAAAAAGAAAAAGCATCCATGATGTGCTGCTACTGAACCCCTCTGCAGTCAACTCCAAACGCGGAAATTGTGTCAATTTTTTACCAAGGCAACCCAATAACCAGATGTGTCCATGAACATGTTTTATTCTACTTAGTGAATGCTAGGTAGATTTATTTTTAACCACGTTTCCACCACTCATCACAGGGTCGCAGATCAGTTACATCGTTAGTAATGGCCAAAGATGTATAGAACAGTACAGCTGAAAATATGATGTCCCTTCAGTTTCACAAGAATCATAGTTATTGACATTGTTGTTTTTCTTTGGTTGCCTGCTGGACAAATAACAAAACCAAACTGAACTTAATATTTACATTGCCCTTTTATAATACAATTTATTGCAGAATGTGCTGAAAAGGTATTAAAAACAACATTAAATGAAGGTTTGCTGTTCAGCAGTGCAGTATGAAATGAACAGTGTCATTAGTGGTTAAGGATAAATAGCTAGTTTTAGTTTTATATAAATAAAAAACAAGCATTTTGTGTTGTTTGTGATGGCCACACATACTGCAAGTGAACAAAGTCTATTTTTAAGCTAATGTTTTAAATAAGGGGGAAAAAAAAACGATACGCCTGAGCCAATCACAACATGGCAGCTCCAACGTTGAGCATGTTGTTGCTCCAGTGTTTTCCTATTTATTAATGAATAAATCCATTAATACCATAAAACAAGGCATTTTTATTGCAATCCATATTGTTTACAATAATATATTTACATTGGTTATTTGGTTGATTTTCACCCCAGTATGTTCTAATACCTGGTGATGAGTGATGGTAGAAATGATTATACCACATTACGGTTGAATTCTCAAATCTGATTGGTCAGAAGGTGTCGATTATTTTTCTAGAACAGTGGTTATCACAGTAGTTCCAACTAAAAGGCAAATCAGTGCTCTCGTTCATGATAACATGACCCTTTTTTTGGTCTTATTTTAAACTTCAAGAGAGAAAACAGAGGCTGATGAGGGGACTGACTATTTATTGCTTCTTTAATGTAATAGAAACCAACTTGTTTTGAGAACTTTCGACAACATTAAATGAAGGCGTTCTACTTTAAGCAATTCAAACTGTAATAACTATCAAACTGTTGTAGTATAAGAGGAATACTTCAGGGTGTGCTGTATTACACGAAAATCATCAAGCTTCTGTAAATCCATTTTGCATCAGGCTGCATCACACCACCCAGTCACTGATTAGTTTCCTAGAACAGCACACCCTGTTGTTTTATTCCTTACATACTTATGCTAATGATCTTTTTGACAGTAGCCTTCAGTCCAGCCAGAGTGTGCGCTACAGTCATTAGCTTTCCATGTTAATACGGAAACGTTTTGATGTTTTTCCCATGAATCCGATTGCTGTCTGAGCAATGGAGGTGAGAGTAGGCAAATGAAGAGTCTTGAAAATGGAGACAATACAAGGGCTTTCCAGGTGATGAAGGATGTTGTGTTGTGTTCATTGTCAAATACAACCAGAGTGGATCCTGCAACAGAAAAGCGCTCTCTATTTTTTTTTTTCACGTTGTTTAGCCGAAAGACTTTGCATGGTGTGTTGATTAAATGTGAGAATGTGTCTTCTCATGTAAAAAGTGTACTAGTTCATTCTGGTATAATCGTTTAGACAAAACCCATACCTTAAGAAAAAATACCGACCAGATCAACAGCCAACGCTCCCTGTACTACACGTCAGGTGCAAATTTGAGTAGGGAGTAATTACACGGCTGGTTATGTGTGTAAAAGTTACGAGGACTCGTGGTGGGATGAGACAGGATGTTTGTCCCTGGGAGTGTTGAGAGGAGTCAGAACAGGCCTGCTGCTCTGGTGTGGACTCGTAAAGCTACAGCTACGCTGTATGCTTTCAATTACATCCTACTGCCTGAGAAAAAGGCAAAGAGGCAGTGTGTGAGAGAGAGATATATAGGTACAGTAAGAGACAATGTGTGTGTGTGTGTGTGTGAGAGAGAGCGAGCGAGAGATGCAAATGCAGCAGCTGCTTAGGACTACAAATTGAAATGCAGTACTTTCCTCTTATACTCCACCTGTCTGAGGATTCGTCTGTATTGACGGATTTTCCACATGCATTCACTTGCTTTTCCTTTGCAATTTCATAGGGATTTAAAACATCTTACAAGCTTGTCCCTCAGTGGTGCATAGTACACGTTACATACTTTATCATAAAGATAAGTCGTCATTGCTGGGGTTTGCGTGGCCTTCTGGCATGGTTTTCTGATAACCAATTTAACAACGCCAATCTAATTTGATTTTCCAGCAAGCAGGCATATGACATTTTCTAGACAAAGCCAAAACAGCATAAATCATATATCAGGTCATCGATGCCACCAATCAGGGCTTACTGATGGAAAAAATACATTAATGCAATTCATACATTCTTTCCCTTCGTGAAAATTTAAGAATATGCAACTTCTTCAGGAACGAGGGGAAATTTTAACATGCATGCACTATGAAAAATCAATGCATATAACAAAAATATCCCCAAGCTCAGAGCTCGATCCTAAACAGACTATATATAAAAACAGCTTGTGTTTCTGCAGCAGCCGAACTCATGCGGTGTGTAATACCTCCAGCTTTTCCCAAGTTCTGCCACAGTTTGATTGCTGTTATAAGCTCCTGTTGTTCTAATGATATCTAGAGGTAGGGGTTAGGATGGTATATGGGTGGGGATAGACAAATGAAACGGCTGCTTTGCTTCGATATTGTGGTGTAGGGATTTGTAGGTCATGTGAAAGGATGAAGGGAAATGTGAAAGAGTGCTTCTGATGGTGTTTTATACTTATAACTACCTGTAGAAGTAAGAGCAGCCTCGCACTGTGTTGTGTGTGAAGTGTTCTTGGGTCTTCTCGTTGCCAAAGTCCTCCAGCGGGTCGGACCACAGCAGGTCACACATTGGTCCGTAAGCGGGAGGCTCCTTGAATCTGTCTAACTGGAGATGGTGAACACGTGCTCAGCTTATAGATGCCCTGGATTTGAGGGCATCCTGACAGACACCCAGAAATGAAAGGCTTACAATTTTTCTAAAACACATATACAGACAAACATGAACGGCTCAAATACCAGCCAAAAGTCATCTATTAATAAGTCCTGGGGTGGATAGTACAACTGGAGAATCCATGCACTTTTATTAAAGTTGAGGGAACTGCCGGATTATTAAGCGTCATTAATCTGGTACTTGCTCTGTGTGTGTGTCACATTACAGACGTGAGAAGAGGGAAAGGCCACTGTAAGCTGTAATATTACAGCACTGGCATGGCTTAATAAAAATAACAGTCTTCAATTTATTAAATGATGCAAATGAATAAAGATGAATAAAAATGAATAATGTAGAATAGGAAACTTTCCAGGTAATCTCACTGTAACTCATCACGCGGATGTGCTCTCAGTTCTGCCTGGTGAAAGCTGTGTTTGGAAGGATTTATGTATATCTACAGCAATAAACCTGGTTGGAGCTTCACTTTTGAATAGGGACGCATTGCTAGCAATGTTTTTTTGCAAGTCCGAGTATGTGTACAAGCACATGCTTTCTGCTAGTCACCTATACAGATAGTAAAATAAGTAACCTTGTTTGCATTAAGCAACCAGGGACATCAGGGAACATTTTTACTTTTACAGCACCGTTTATGTTGTTGCTGTGTGCTTCTGGAAATGGACTCCTCGTGCTTAGTTTTATTCTTAAGATATGCAATGCGTGGGAGCAGTACATGTGTAGACCCTAACGTGTCTCGTTGGAACTGAAGTGCTCTCTCGCGTGCGGCAGTTCCTCATGAATATTAGTGTGCGCACAATTCATGGAACCGTGTGCTCATTTTTAATCACCGCACTCACTGACACTGCTCTGCTCACTCAGGTCCTCATGCTCTTATTCAATGCTACTGTTAAAAATACGATGTGAGGTTTGGTTGCGTTACTTTGTGCTACACAAGGATGATGTAGTACATAAGGTATCAGAACATCTTTGATGAATACAAGTAAATGAGCACTGTATCAGACTGATATCCCTCTTTTTGAGTGGTGTCAAGTGTCAAAATTCAATTCAATTAGATTCAATTCACAGCATAATTGCTTTGAAAGTGGCAAAGACGGCCTTTCTCTTTTCTTATCTGTTGATCAGAGCAAAGCTAGTCAATCATGGATTTTTGTTAGCCCGCATATACTCTCCAAGCTGTCCACTGACGCTGCACGAGTAGCAATTTCGATGACGTGAACTATCCCATGTTAGCACTGTCATCCATTAGGCTGATTTGCCTGTGAGTGGGAATGTAAGATAATAATAATAATAAAAAACCTTCTTTCAAACATAAGAGCTGGCATTCACTAAAACTCAACAGTTCACTGATATTAATTGATTAAGATTAAGGGTCTGAATTACATTACACACAAAGCTTTCATAACATATCCATTAAATACATACATAACCTCCTGAATTATTGTCTCCAAATATCCCCTTTTTGCCCAAATATGAAGTTGTGTTCAGTGTTGTTTACATTACGTATTTAGAAGCAAACTACTCCTTACGTTTGAACTGCTGACATTTCATTTTAACAAACACTGCATTAAACCCTGTATACTGACCACATCTGAGCAATATCCTTTAAAGCTGCAGGATGAGTGAAGGTGATGGCTTCAGTGCGGCATACATACTTTTCTGATGTCGTCGAGATTTGTTATTTCAGGGGACAGGCCTCCGTGCACACACAGGAACTGCTGATTCATGAGCGCGGCCAGCGGAAGGCAGTCAAAGGCATCCATACATGCGTCATACACTCGCTCCGAATACTTAATTTTACCTGTGAGGTATGGAAAAGAGGGCCAAGTCGAGATGGTGTGAAGGACACAAAGCGAACATCGACATGCACCAACACACTGCACTAGTGCGCTGGCCGGAGTGAGAAGTCTTATAGAAGCAATCACTTCCCAAAAACTGGGGGGAAAAAAGTATGAATCTCACAATGCCAGGTGCTTTAAAAAAAATATTTTTTTTATAAAGATGTTCAATCCAAAAGCAATAAGTCTGAAGTCTAACTATCAAAGTGAGCAAGCAGACAATATGACTTCATGGGGCTGAACAGGAAACACTTTAATTTCTCTCTTTAGACTTTAAAGAAAGAAAAGCTACTGCAATGTGTGCATAATCTGTAGCACAGTCTTGTCCCTGACATCCTTGGAGAGCTCTTTGGTCTTGGCCATGGTGGAGAGTTTGGAATCTGATTGATTGATTGCTTCTGTGGACAGGTGTCTTTTATACAGGTAACGAGCTGAGATTAGGAGCACTCCCTTTAAGAGTGTGCTCCTAATCTCAGCTCGTTACCTGTATAAAAGACACCTGGGAGCCAGAAATCTTTCTGATTGAGAGGGGGTCAAATACTTATTTCCCTCATTAAAATGCAAATCAATTTATAAAATTTTTGACATGCGTTTTTCTGGATTTTTTTGTTGTTATTCTGTCTCTCACTGTTCAAATAAATCTACCATTAAAATTATAGACTGATCATTTCTTTGTCAGTGGGCAAACGTACAAAATCAGCAGGGGATCAAATACTTTTTTCCCTCACTGTAGCACAATTAACACGAGCTCAATAACTGGCGAAGTAGAACATACAAGTGTTTGATGTGTCTGGCTAAAGTGGTAGGTAATGTGGCTGGTAGCTATACTTACATTCCTGCTTAAAGGTGAAATACTCTGTTAAATGTCTACATTCGTGGTTCCCACGCAGCAAAAACAGTGTTTTGGGGTAAAGAATTTTTAAGGCCCATAAGTACAGCACACACTGAAAAGGAGAAAAAAAAAACAAAAACACAAACATTAGGAAGTGATGGTGCTAATGACGAATCTTCAGATACACCGAAAACATATTTCTTTCAGCGAATAAACAGAATCCTTAAAACCTTCAAAATGAATTCCAACCCCCACCCCAATTTAGTCACCTGCCAGTTCACACCCAGCAGCAAGCTACCTCCCATCATACACATCTGCATCTTGTCAAACTGTAGCTCATGCTGTGTCACAGAGTGAGCAGCAGAACACAGAGGAAAGTGCTATCCTTCTTCCACATGACATGAGCTCACAGAGCTCATAGTGTTGTTGTGACTGACAGAGGAAAGAGAGTGTGCCATCCCTCAAACCCAGAACACACAAGCAAGTGTGCTCCCTTGACTCCTGGCCATGGACTATCAGGATTCAAACTTGCATTCTCCTGCCAATAAGATCAATGTTTTTTCTTGGAAGCCACATGGAATATGAAACATTTAAGTAAGCATTGATACTTGAACTTGATAAAGGCACAAAAAAAGGTTTATCAAGGAAAAAGAAATGGCAGAAAGCAAAACCTGCCATGGGTGAAATCAGATAAACTGACCGTGCTTAATGTAACCCGTAACACCCTTGTGTTCTGCTTGCTACTTAGCAATGGATGTACTGTTCAGGGGTCACACTGACTTTGCGCAGCTGATATAGAAAAGATTTGACCGACCTTGAATATATCTATGGTTTTTTTTTTTAAACAGTAAAGACACACAAAAGCACTTCTTATACCTGAGGATGTTCTATCAGTGTCATCATTTCCCCTCGCGCAAGCACTGGATCACGCAGCTCGCTCTGAAAGCTGAAGCAAAGCTCGCAGTGCGAGTGTGCGCTTCCGGGTTTTTTAGGGACATTGACTTTTGTTTACTTTCTGCACGTGCAGCTGTTGTGATTTCCGTCCTGTCTCCGCCCCTGTATCGTCACTGGTTGGTTCCCATATGTGTCATCAGTAGTCTCAGCTGTTGCTTTCACCTTTAATTACGTTTGTCATTTAAACCCCTCGTGTCTCATTGTACTTTGTTCATAGTTTCATGTCTTATAGTTTTGATCCTGTTCTCGACCTCGTTGTTGGACTCTTGTTTAGCCTAGTTTATGCCTGTTTGCCTGACCTTTTGCCTGTGTTTCACGATTTGGATTTGTCTGGCTCTCTCGTCGAATGAGGCTATATACTGCACTTGTATCCGTCCTAACCTAATTTTCGTGACAATCAGCAGGTGTGCGCAAATCATGTGCAAATAACTGAACACAGTGAATAACTTTATTCCTTATGAAAAGCAGTCTGTGTCCATTAATATTTCCCCAATTTGGGTAATCTGGTATATTCTTGAACGCAAAATGGCCCGAACATAACCTGTACCACGTGGCAGGTATACCAAAAGTATATTTGCTCAACAGAGAAAATGCCAGTTTCACACTGAAGAAAGAAAAAAAAAAAAAAACAAGACAAAAAACCCCCCATACTTTTCAGTATCATTCCCCTTTTAACAAAATGATAAATTATAAATTCATTCTGACCCAGACAGAACATAAGCTTTAAACAACAGACCTTCATATAACAGTTACTGTGTTCGGACAGGACTGATCTTTATGCTTTGAAATTAGGTAGAACTGCAACATGAAACATACTTCAATACTGAAATATCCTCTGTCCACATAGTCGCCGAGGAAAAGGTAGCGTGTGCTGGCTGGAGATCCTCCCACCTCAAACAGCTTCATCAAATCAAAGAACTGGCCATGGATGTCTCCACATACTGGAAAAAAGAATCAGAGACAGAAAAAGTCAGAAATACGATTCTTGCACCGACGCACCATTTATAACGCAACTCTAGTAAACATCATCAACCCAAGCAACCTTTTCCTTAAATCTAACGCACATACGCAAGTAAAACATGTGACCCTCTTTTATCTACACGTGACACACTAGCTCACACTAGTGCACATATTTCCATGCAGAATGGACATTGGGGCTTTGAAGTAGCACAGTGACTGAGAGCTTTTCCTTCCATCTTATTAACAAACAATACTGCCTGAAGCTTTTCATACGTATAAAGAGTGTCACCTGGCCTCTTGTTTAATGAATAATACATGTACCAGTGCTGCTGGCTGAAATGCGCCTTTGTGCATTAAACAATGCGCACTGAGCAAAGACTCACTTCTACCCAGCATCCCGCTGAGTGACGGCTATTGCGATGCCCTTATATAGTGATAGTGTAAATACGCGTTCAGACATTTTTTGTCCTGTAATAAACAGAGTAAACACACTGCCTGAACGGATCGAAATGGAGTTCAGCTCTAAGGCCTTTAATTTCCATTAGAACGGTGTGTTATGAAATGCTCAAAAGGCATATAATTATAACAGCAAGCATGCATTAAGCACCAGGAGACTGCGTTTGGATGCTCATACTCAAGTATTCCTAGTTAATGTCTGTTTAAGGGCAAAAGCGGCAATCCAATGGCATTTAACAGAATTCAACTCATATACAAATCATCTGTCTCTACAACTTTAAAAAAATAATAATAAAAAAAAAGCTAGAAAAGGCTGTTGGGTGACCTTTTCGGTCACGTATCATGCACGTCCCATATCCCACGCTCCAGAACATCTACTTAGTGTATGAATAAACAAAACCCTGACAATATATAAACTGTAGACATATTTAATTCTAAAGGACTTGCATAAGAATATGCATTCATTCATCTTCAATAACTGCTTTAGCCTGCTCACCATCACCATCGCACAAGAATAACCATTTCATTTGTGTGTGTGGAAACCCTGTTGAACAATGTACAAATAAAAGGCAGCAGTGGTGGTGGTGAAAGAAGCACGATGTGACACAGCATTAGGATTTGAGAATTGTGCTACTATTTTTTGTCATATCATCCAAACCTATACAAAAGCCTGCTAATCCTGCTTTTATTAGATACTAATATGCCTTCCTTTAAAAAACAAATGCTGCGAATCAGTTTCATGCCATTTTTAATTGTTGCTTTTATCACCAACAACCGTAAAATCATTAACGGAGACCAGATGCTGGGGGGAAAAAAAAGTGAGCACGTCGTACAATGCAGCACAAGACGATGAGTGACAACGTTCTCATCAGATGCACATTTCCATGGTTACTGAGCTCTGCAAGCTCTGTTACAGCGTCCGTTTGAAATGCAAATGCTATTTAGTGAACGCTTTTCCTGTCAAACGTGCGTGCCATAAATTAGCCGGGCTCACCTCGGACGTACGGGAGCTTTAATAAACGCGGCGGCGTCACTGCTGATTGCACTGGTGGTAACGTTTACGTCGATATGTTTGTATGTCAATCTGGACGCCGTATTAGTTATTTGCTGGTTATTTCTTATTCATGGAGGCAGAATGAGTTCTAGAAATAGAGCTTCCTCTGTTCAACTGCTATTTGCTTAAACTTAAGTCACGAAGCATTTCAACAACTAAAGTCACGAAGCATTTCAACAACTTTACTGGCTAACACGGCTCTCGTGGCGACTAGAAGATCTTATATCCCCATACTGATTGGTCAGAAGTTACTGAATAGTTTTTTTCCACAGCTCAGACAACTCTAAGGCAAATCACATGTTTATATTCGTGTGTTCATACTAATAACATCACATCACAGGTTCCCAACCCTGGTCCTGAAGAAACCCCTGCACTCAGTATTTTTGTCTTCTCCCTGCTCTAACACACCCACTACAACTCAGGAAGTGCTGATGACCTGTAGTGAGTGTGTTGGAGCAGGGTAAGCACTAAACTATGTAGGACATGAGGTACTCCAGGACCAGGGTTGAACCGGTGTAAATACATTGTTGTTTCTGCAGTAAGAACTTACACAGGGACTTGTGTGGCAGACGCTCCACATAAACAGAATTTTACAAAAATGCTGTGAGAGCAGTCAGAGTTTTTGTGGTTTCTTGGTAACATGATAAGCTTAATTTTTATCTTATTAACAGAGAGAGAAGACAGGGAATGACTGTTATAGCTGTTAACTATATAACTAAATGACTAAAGCAATAACACAAACTAACTTGTTTCGGAGACGTACCACAGCATTAAACTATGGACATAATGGGCATCCCATTGGGCCATATCACACCAACCTAGCACTGATTATTTTCCTGCATCAGCACACAATCCTGCCATGTTTTATCCCCTACATAATATAAACTATATCGTCAAAGGTGTATATTATGTAAGGGATAAAACACCTGACAAATCGAATCCATATGTGCTGTTTGAAAATCCCAATCCAGAGTTGGTCCCCTTTTGCAGTTATAATACCCTCCACTCTTCTGGGAAAGCTTTCCACTAGATTTGAGTGTGACTGTGGGGATTTGTCCATTCAGACACAATTAGACACAAGAGCATTGGTGAGGTCAGGCAGTGATGTCAGATGAAGAAGCTGGGGTGCAGTCAGTGTTCCAGTTCATCCTAAAGGTGTTCAGAGGAGTGTTGAGTTTGAATTCTTGACTTGACTTCTTTCACACCAACCTTGGTAGAGCATGTCTTCATGGAGCTCGTTTTGTGCAGCATCATGCTGGAGCAGGTCTGGGCCTCTTCATTCCAGTGAAGGGAAATTGGAAATGCTACAGCATACAAAGACATCTTATACAGCTGTGTGCTTCCAATGTTGTGGCAACAGTTTGGGAAAGAACCACATATGGGGTGATGGTGAGGTGTCCACAAACTTTTGGTTATATCATCATAATATTCATTTACAATCTTATTCTTCCTGTCAGTATGGAGGTCTTTAAAGCTGGACATTCTTCAAATGCTTGCAGGGAAAAAAAAACGAAAAGAAAAACACACTTGGTGGTTGGTGTACTTCTTTCTCAACACTATGCACCACTACTCGGAGCGCAGAATACATTTGAGGGAGCTGTGAGCAGAGATGAAGCTTGACTTCGTGTTATTGCCAGGTCTGAGGACAACTTTTGAAGTGCTGCCTGCTGGTTTATGGAGCATGTTATTTGCATACCCCTTGTTTAGATTCTCAACATTATCTCGGTATAAATACTGTATACGTATTTTACCTGTATACATGTTGTGCACTCATTCTGATGGCTGCTATTAAAATAGGTCAGGGTCTAAGACTACCATCAAGCTAAGACCCTGTTGCAGAGTACAAAAAGTGAGAACAGCAACAATAACAGGACAAGTTAGTTAATTTCACCATCTGGGTGCTCATATAGATAGTCTTGGTAGTCTTCCTTGTATCTTGAGAAACAATGAGTCATGCTGAGCTGGGTTTAGTGTCTTGAAGGAAACATTGTGCAGAACAGGGGTTGGATAAATGATGCTACATATCTGGCAACCTGGTCATATACCATAGAGTTAAAGAACAAAAAAGGTAGTGGTGAAATAGACACGAATACGGCAGAGAAATGAGAGAAATGTGTAACAGAGAAAAATAACATAAGAGACGGGAAAGGAGGTTGTATGATTGAGTTGTCTCTTGAATGTTCTCTGCCTGCTTCATCTACAAATGCAAAAAGGAAACAGAAATCAACCTGCCACTCTGCTCAGTGATGAAAGCAACCAGGTGATCCATCCATCCATTTTCTGTACCACTTATCCTACACAGCAAGCCTGGGGCCTATCCCAGGGGACTCTGAGCATGAAGCAGGGGCAACCAGGTGATATTCAGACCAATCACAGACAAGGGGAGGGTTCTGAACAGAAGACGTGGAGGTCAGAAACATACTATAGTAGATAAACTGAAACCAGTGTTTTTAACTCAGAAGATGTTCCTGTATGTGATTGTTTAGTGGAAGTATACTGCCAGCTTAAGTCAAACAAACTTTAACAGAGAAAACAGAAATGGGTAAGCTGGAGTGCACAGATTAGCACCTTTCCTACTCTACCACATCGGATTCAACACAGAATCTCCAAGAGTCTAGGTCTCACTTGCGAATTTTCTCACCGACTAAACAGGCAGACCACTTTCATATTCATCTGTTTACTAAATGTTGCGCTGCAGCTTGACTTGCAGGATAGCTGGTAGCAATAAACGTTACGTACAATTATATCGCACAGTTCAGCAGAAGCTGTAATTAAGAGAGAGAAAGAGACAGACAGACAAAGACAGACAGAGAGAGACAGACAGAGAGACAGCGAGAGTGACAGAGAGAGAGACAGAGAGATAGAGACAGACAGACAGAGAGAGAGAGAGAGAGAGAGAGAGAGAGAGAGCGAGAGAGAGAGGGCTCGAGAGACTGAGAGAGAGAGAGAGAGAGAAGGAGAGAGAGACAGAGAAAGAGAGACAGAGAGAGATCGAGGGAGACAGACAGACAGAGAGAGAGAGACAGAGAGGATGGCTGCTGCCACTCTGAATAACAACTCTTTATTTGGATAGGAACTTGTTTGGAAAAGCTTTACAAACTTGTAAATGTATTTATCTGCACGTGTCTGTGCAACAGCAGAGTCAAAATGTCTTTTGGAACTGTCCAATTAGCATCTGTTAGAAAGGCTGCAGTGGGAAGCAATTAAACTGAGCTCCAAGTCTCTGGAAAAAACACACACACACCCAAAGCTGCTTTCTTCAGATATGCAGTAGGCATACACTTTATAAAGTATTATTATTGGGACCTGAACATTCTGCGCGTGTGTGTGTGTATGTATGCATTTGTTAGTGTAGCTCAGTACCATTTTACAGCCTGTATTACTTTCCCGATGTGCCTTTTCAAACTAACTATCTTCATTAACGGTGGGGTACACGGGTTCCTGTCTGCCACACATGCAGAAGATAACTTTCACATCAACGTAACACCCGTACTAAAAAGCTGACTGTACTTACAGCTAGAGATTTCCGAGCTTACTAAATGAATGCTCAAGTACAACACTACTGTGGTCACCTGCGATTACACTAGCGGCTACCATCACTATGGAAACCGCACTTATTGGCATGGAAACAGCCCTGTGATGAGCTCCTCATTCGCTGCACTGTAAGTCCATTCCCACAGGGGATTTAATGCTTTCTTAAAGCATATTTAATAAATACAGGATTAGCAGCAATTAAATAATATTGTACATGACATTCCCGTTGTGTGCATGCGTGGTGTGTACAAGTAAAGCACGAGAGAGCGCGGAACGCACTCGGAGAGTTTATTGAACAAGTTTAACAAAGACAGACTGAGGCCGTTGGCACGTGTGCATGTGCCACTGTGTGTGTGTTATGAACTGTAAATGTTCTGACAGTCAACATTGCACTTCAGATGAGGAAACAAACCCAACATGAAGCGAATGTGTGTGGAGCTGCTCCAGCGGGGAGCAATGTTACACTGTGAAACACACAGTACTGTGCACAGTCAGAGAAAGTGGCAACGCTTAAGAGCTGTTACACATAACAGGCCTGAATAATCACTCGAATTTGTACGTGCCTGCACTTTTCTCCCTTTTCGCTACAGATATCTGAGCTATGCATATTGTCCCATGCTCGATGTTGAGACCATAACTCATGTCATATCTTGATGTACTATACTCATGAGCAATACAGATGATGTCACGTGTTCACGGCATAAAATACACTAATTGGCCACTTTAACGCCTGTAGAAACACCTGTTAGCCTGCTCATTCGTGTGATTATCCAATCAGCCAATCACGTGGCAGCAGTGCAATGTAGATACAGGGCAAGCCCTTCAGCTAATGTTCATATAAAACATCAGAAGGAGGACAAAATGCGACTTTGACAGTGGCGTGGTTGATGGTGCCAGATGGGCTGGATTGAGTATTTCAGAAACTGCTGATCTCCTGGCGTTTTCACGCAACAGCAGTCTCTAGAGTTTACACCGAACGGTGCGAAAAGCAAAAAAAAAAAAAAAAAAAAAAAAAAAAAAATGTGAGAACGACAGTTCTGTGGGTGATGAGAGGTCAGAGGAAAACGGCCAGATCGGTTCCGGCTACTAGGAAGGATACAATCACTCGTATAATCACTCTTTACAACCACGCTGAGCAGAAAGGAATCTCACAATGCACATCATGCTGAACCTTGAGGTTGATGGACTACAACAGCAGAATACAGAAATCGGGTTGCTCTCCTGTCAGAAAAGAACAGGAATCTGAGGCTACAGTGGGCACAGACTCACTGAAACTGGACAGCTGAAGACTGGAAAGAAATCACATACTGTGACTGTACTTACTGCGTCCGTTTCAGTAACTACTGCTCGGCCGTTGATACAGAACGTACTGATCAGTACAAGTGAATACAATTCTTTCAGTTCCTCCGTGTCAGTCCCGTTGCCTTATGGGATAGCGCAGTATACACAGTGTCCAGTGGTTCCATACTGCAGAATCGAGGAGGAAGTAGTAGGTCATCCGGGGATTTCTCGCCTACTGTTTACGGATACTGAGAATTCGGACATGCTACTCCTTTGGCGTACTGATATTCGCCTACTGTATAGTAGGGTAGAAGGGATATTCGGACGCAGCTGTTGCAGCCCCCATATGATCTCTGCCTGATCATATTGATTAGGCAGAAGTCCATATTTTTGAATATGTATATTGCGAGTGCTTCAAAAACAACCCAGGAACAGTAAATTTGGCATTGATGAGTGCTATTGTGATGACATGGAGGCAGAAAAATTGAAACACATGCCATTTATTAACAATCCAAATCAGAAAACAAACTAGTGGTCCAAAACAGGCAGGGATTGAACACAAGGCAGACAGAACAATGCAGGGAAATCAAAACCATGAGGGCAGTAACAAAAATCAGCAATAATAAACTCAGAAAAAAAATATTCAGAAATGCACACGGTAATGGGGAAACCTTGCAAAGACAGGTGGTGAAGGAATTGGTATAAATGCACAGAGGGAACATGGAAGTACAGAGTTATTGTCTGGACTGAAATGCATTGTGGACTCACGATGGCTCCTGGATTGGCGAGGAATTCAGATTCGCAATTTTGAATAGTAATTACAAGAGCTGAGTGCTGCGCACAGTTGTGGGAAAGTGTGCCATCAGAGA
Organism: Ictalurus punctatus; assembly: GCF_001660625.3. NCBI lineage: Eukaryota > Metazoa > Chordata > Actinopteri > Siluriformes > Ictaluridae > Ictalurus > Ictalurus punctatus. The sequence continues at coordinate 14,748,680 of NC_030422.2, read as the reverse complement.
GGAAGCGTGTGGCTGAGGAGTGTTATGAGCGCTGTCATCAAGATGTGCTCGCCATAAATTAGCGGAAAGCTGTTCAAAAGTATTTTTTCCAGGAAACAGCAAAAACATCTTTTTTTTTGTTTTGTTTTGTTTTTTGTTTCTATTTGTACCCATCACCATTTCCCTCTTCAGAAAAGCACTGAGACTTTGTTTTGTGATATGACATACTACACAAGGTCTTAGACACGAGACACAGATTTAAAAAAACAAAAAAAACAAAACAAAAGAAACAACTAATATTAACAGTAATAACAATAACAAACTACAACAAAAACATTTGGCATGTTGTTGAGGCCAAATGTCTAAAGGATAGGAACGTCTGAGCATTTTGACCTTGTGGGGGGATTTGGCTGCTACTTTTATTCTAAAAAAGGTTTCATTTTAGTTACTGAGGTTAGTGTTATATTAAAGTTTAGGCATAGCATTAATAATGATGTCAATGGAAGGTCCTCTCAAGGATAGCGAAACGTGTGTGAGTAAACGTGTCTGTCTGACTGTCTGTCTGTTTGTCTGGCTGGCTACAGGGATCCAGTCTTGCCATGGTTGGTTGTGATTGGTGGGTCGCTGATGTAAGTAAATGACGAGTGGTGTCCAGAAAGAAGCAAACTGAGGACTTTGTTTGAATCGAGGCAGATACTGGGGGCAGTTACTGGTTACTGACCGGAAGGTCAGGGGTTCAAGCCCGGGCGCTGCCACTGTTGGGCCCTTGAGAAAGGCCTTTAGCTCTTTCTGCTCCAGGGACGCTGTATCATGGCTGACCCTGTGCTCTGACCCCAACTTCCTGGCATGCTGGGGTATGCGAAGAAAAGAATTTCACTGCGCTGTGACCAATAAAGACTCATTATCATGATCAATAAATCGACTGATTATGAACCATTTCTATTGAGTGAGACTGATGGTATTCTTTATTCCGAATTTCCCCAGCAAGTGTTGTGAGATATGTTCTGATGTTTTTCTTAGTGATATCCATTTCTAATGGGTCTCCAAACAGACAGACTGAGGGAAACGGAGGGATAGGCTGCTTCAGCGGGAGGGATAATTGACGAGTGATTTGCTGCCAAAAATGTTGAACGTGTGTGTGCCGTACCATATGGCATGTATGTAGTTGTCTGGAGTATTTGGTGTGCAGAGTCTTTGAAGCCCATTTGTGAACATATTCAGCCATAACTGTTCTTCTCTTCCATAAAATCGCTTCCGCATTCATCAAGTTGTCCTTAGAAGCTGAAAGAGTGCGCAGCGCTGCTTAGTTAAAAAGCCAAACACGTAAGCGGTTAAGCATGCCGCAAGTAACTCACTGCTTCACATGGACGTAAAAGTCTATTTAAATGTGGACCGTTTTAGATGCTAGTGCATGTAAAATAACATACTAAGCATGCACACACTGCAGCGATTAAAGCCATAATGTCCTGCAGTACACGACACTGTCTGTGCATGTGCAGGTGCCACTTCGAATATTTCAATATTAGTTAGCAATTTTGAATAGTGATGTTGCTTGAAATGCGCGTCTTTAATACAAACCCAGGATTTCGACTCCAACTCGTCCCCGTCACAGAAACAAAGTCATTAGTGGAAGAATTGCTACTTCTCATAGCAGAGCGGAAATGCACATGACAAAAATAGGATGCAATCAAACAGAAAAGCCACTTTCAAGGACAACATCCTCTCTCGCTCACACACATAAGGACAGACCGAGAGAGAGAGGCAGTCACGATCAGGTTCTCGATTAGTGAGTGAGTAGGAGCGCACAGTGTTGAGTGAGTGGTGGAGTGATCTCTGCGACTGCACCTCCATCAGCAGGCCAGTGTGTAGGCGATGCACATTATACAACACCACTCACTAGCCTACACAGTGCTTGCGCTCACACACACACACAATTACATACCTAGACCCTAGGGGAGGGAATCTTGAGGGATTGCCCATTTCGGTGTGAACACACAGGGTACAGTAACTCGACGTGATTATAAATTTATTTTTTACAGCAGATGTTTTTTTTTTTTTTTTTTTGCAATTAACCATCTGCTGCTTTTAAAGCCTAATATTTTCAACCATCAGGAAAACACTAATCTTAATGTGTTTCTATTACGGTAGTCGGAACAAATGTCACTCAAATGTGCATATTATTTTTGTATTACTTAACAGTTAGTTCCGGTCCACTAGTTTGATTGACAGAGCAGCGTTTCATGAGTGCATGTATTTCCTAGAACTGCGCCGGGATGTTTCGCTGTGTGTATCGCTACATCTACTTCCACTTCCTAATTTGAACCGGAGTTAGTGACATCACTGGACATGGCAGGAATATATCTATTGGCTTAAAATATGAAAGCTCACCAGCTGAAGATGAAAAGTAAGGAGGAACTCCAGATTTTACCAGATATACCTTTAAAGGGAACATACAAGTCAATGTGAGCTAGCTAACCAGATAGCCGATGCTCTATAAAGTGTGGGCTCATGTCTGCGGCGAATCCCAGCCACATTGATATTAGCACATCCTATGTACTGCTTTTAGATAATGCCCAGCCATCAAGCCTATCTGTTTTTTGTTTGAATCTTTAAGCTGACCATCACTTGTGTAACAACATGTATAAAAAGATTTCCAAATAAATGTCCGTCATTTATGCCATGATCTATTGTAACATTTTTTATTTAATTTATTTAGACATCGATTTTCAGAAGAAAAAAAAAAAGTACGCAGCTCAATTTCTAACTTATCAAAGTTTATTGGTGTTTAATTGGACAGAGATAAAGAGTGCGCTGTAAGATCCTAAACCATTATGTTATACCCTATGTAGTGAGCAGATATAGTGAACATTATAAATGTAAAATGAAGCTACTTATTTCACTCCTACTAATATTCAAATATGCATGAGAATTAATATTCAAATCCAGTCATTCAAAACGGGAACATAACCTTTAATAGAATCTGAAGAAATATTAACAAAAGTAAACATTGGTGATTATGTAATAAATGTCAATGATTAGTTTGCCATCAATGCCAAATCTTGTGCTGCATCCAAGAAGAGATTGTCCCATGTCTACTAACCCAGACACACATGAGCGCACAACACTGCCTTATCAGTCCTCCAAAACCCTGAGCATACAAGTGTAACTGTGCTTAGTTCTAACAGACAGGAACAGACAGGAAGTGCCTCTAGGTCTTTCTCGCAGGCAACATTAACACAAACTCCCAGTCATTTCCACTGGAGACACGTCATTAATTATCGGAGACATCATTTAACAGTGCCGTTTAGTGTCCCCGCTATAGAAGGCTCGTCTGATGAGGCTGCCTTTCTATTTAATAACATTACAAGAACCTGGACTTTCCAGATAAAACAATTAAGGCAATTGAGTCGTGCTTGGAAGAACAGCCGCAGCCTACGAGTTGAACTGTCTATTCAGCCAATTAGCGAAAGATGGAGGAGACGCTTGGCACTGATTACTGCTGAGTCACTTAGTGGATGCTAGGCCTTCTGTTCTAACCACAGGACTGCTACACAGCCCTGGATATGAGCAAAAGCTGACTGTCTACTGTGCGATTTAGTGCGTATGTACTACTACGTATGAAATCTTCTTTGTAGTCAAGATGACCATGTTATCAGGTAACCCCATGTATAGGCCTTCTGTATTTTTGCCATTGGAGCTGCACGCTATGTTGCGAGTGGCTCTTATGTGGATCTTTCATGATTAAAAACAATGATTAAAATTACAGAGCTGGGTTGTAGTTCAATTAGCTTTTGTTCAATAGGGAACCAAAAGAACAACAGGAAGATGTCATCAAACATGGTCTGACAGAGGATCACTGCTGACCAGGTGTGAGTGCGTGTGATGAAAATACACACACACACGCCACGTGAATAGAGGTGGGTGTCGGGAATCAACGTCGCTGAAGTGGGCATCTTTTAGTTTCTTGCAGGAGGGCAGATGTAGAGCTTTACTGCTTCAATGAACTCATCAACACTAACTGCTTTATTCTGCTCAAAATCACAGTCCTTTAAAATGATACATTTGCTTATATTTTGAAGAAATGAAAATACTGCTGTTAGGTGCAAACAATAAGAACTGCACGAGCGGACAAGACTGGTCAAACTTTCTGCAGGAGCGGGAAGGAGAGAACTGAATTTGAAAAGAACAGTCCCACTCACAGTTCTACAAGTGATCGGGGGTGGGGAGGAGTGGAAGTGAGCTAGCGCCTCTTTTTGACCAAGCAAACAGTATCTGGTCAGTCCTATGGTGATCTATTAACACAGACGTACAGTGTGGAGAGTGGGTGATGAATTTGTATTTGTATAGCTACAAAGTGAGTAGGTGTACAGAATAAAAAGGCTGCAGGGTGTAGGTACGGGGCAACACAGTGCTGCTGTAATCAATATGTTTACTGGAAGACTTTTCAGCAATTTGAAAGAAGTCGTTCCAATCGCAGATTCCGAATGAACTGTTTATGTGCATCCTGAACTGGGCAGTCTGTAGACAGACAAACGATCTCGATTTACACACGTTACCCAAATCCAATCCAAAGTTATGGGCACGCAGAGGGTTTTACTGGCAATGTTTCCATTATTCAGATAGGATTCTCTATACGGTGTGCATGCATATTACAAAAACGTTGCAATGTTTTAAAATGTAATGTACACGTGGCTTATTCTGGCTAAATTATAAGAGGATAAACCTTTTTATTTTTTAAGTCTAACAGTATATAGACTGAGATTTCTTCCATGGTTTGGATGCCCTTAGAGGAAAGGGTCACTGCAAATCAATCTCAACCTAACTGAAGGCCTATGGGAGACAGTACCATCTCCGACATCATCATCAAATCACCAACTGAGAGAATATCCTTCAGAAGTATGATGTTTGTTGCTCCTGTACAGTTCCAGTGGGCTGTAGAATCTATTCCGAGGTGCGTTTAAGCTTTTTAATTCATCACCCGTCTGGAACGGCATTAATCATTTTAGCTGATTCTCATAGTAACAGTGCTCCTGAGAGCTTGGCTAAATAATTCAGGTACTATATTACACTAAGAGTAGATCACCACAAAGCAATTAAAGAATAGAAGAATCATTCGGAGAAGAAAAAATATACATAATTGGTTATACTATATACCAGTTAACACATGCTGTGTGTTGGTGAAATGAACTTCTTTTTAAAATGTTAATGAAACTTTAGGAATCGCTCGCTTCCATACTTTTGGCATGTAGTGCATGTATATATATACACACACACACACACACATAATCCATAGTGTAATTATTGGCTGCTAATGGGGTGTGTGTGTGTGTGTGTACCAAACACTTCTATGATATCAACCCACCTCCCACTCACTGGCACACTGAACCCTTTGGCAAGTGTTATGTGAGAAGAAAGGTACGTTTATACGAGAGAGAGAGAGAGAGAGAGAGAGAGAGACAGACAGACAGACTAACGTTATGAGAAGGAGAGTGTGTGTGTGCGCGCACCAACAGGATGGGGATTAGCTGGGTGGGAGTGATTGATGGCTCTGTTCCAGCCACACTGTGTACCTCTGCATATCCCGATGAAGGCATGTGTAGATGAGAGCTGTTCTCACCCCTGCTCTCTCTCTACCCCTCATTCTCGCTCTCTTTCTCTCAGGATAGTATGGTGGTTCCATAAACACCAGCAGACCAGAGCTTAACACACAAACACGATGCAGCATACACTGTAAACATACCCTCACACAGTCTTGACACACTGATGGCTCACGTTTAGTGGAAATGTAAGTCACTTTTAAGAATTGTGACACCAATGCAAAAAAAAAAAAAAAAAAAGTAGGAAGGAGACACCCCCCCCCAAAAAAACAAAACAAAGACAAAAAAAACAGATGCTTTCTGTATCAAAAATGTTTACTGTTCAATTTTTCTTATCATCTGCAACTGGAGATCAACCATGAACCTATAAAGTAACTAGGAAAACCTCAAACACACAACAATGTTTGGGTGTGGTTGCTGGATTATAATATCAGTGTATACATGATGACTGGACTGACTCGCACTCAGAGGCTAGCTGTTACACCGGCTACGGCGACACAAACACCCTCTCAGTCTCTCAGTCTTTGTGTGCTTATGGACCTGCAGGTTTGGTGCAACATGTGTAACCGTGATTCCTGACGCGCAAATGCACACCTGTGCCGAGTGACGCTGCAGTCCATTGTGAAGTGACAAACCCTACACAGGGCGCTTTTGATGGGAGACACGAGCGCGGCAGCCATTTTTAGCTTCGCTCCAAACTGAACTGCTGAAAAGCGTTTACTTTAAATGGCTCTTCAGAAACCTCATTTTTGAAAGCAACAGTCGATGGACACTTTGCACTGCTTTTACACGGAATGAAAAACCGGATGCGGTAAGCATAGTTCAAGTACGATAAGAAACGTGTTTGGTGAAATGAATACAACGGCTGCAAATCAGATGTAGATTTCATGATTGTAATCGTTACCGCAGGTGAAAGCCCACAGAGCGTGCATTTGTACTCACTTACCTCTGCAAATTTACTAAATCAGAGCAGAAGCTCCTCAATCAAACTGGTGGTGGCGTGGAGAAATGCTTGTTCTATTTGCTCAGTATATTAGACTGCTATACTTGTTCTTGTTTATATAAGTGTCGGTGAGGTGGGAATAAAACGCTGGCTTCCACTCCAAACGTCCGTTCAACTCCCCATGAAATAAGAACTGTTTTGTGGCTTTTAGTATGAATATGTTAGCCTTAAGGTTATCTAGAAGCTAGTGTGCTCCAAAACAATGACAACATTTGCATTTAGAAGATTTACAGTGTCTCTACCACCTGTATGGATCAAACAGTCACAGCACTGTAAGTATATACGTATACACGTGAGCACATACCGCACATCCTCTCAAAGGAAAAGCTGACCGTTCTTGATAACTTAAGGGGCTGGTGGACACACACACACACACACACACACACACCCCGATATCAAGCTTAACCCTGGCCTCAGTAACCAAAAGGAAACCTTTTGCCTTATGTATTTATTTATTTTTCAATAAAAACGTGCAGGTTTTGGAAAAAAAAGGGGGGGGGGGGGCAAGTCAAGTGTCAAACTATCAGATACTCTCATCTTTATAGGGACACATGGTCCCCACCAAGACAAACAGTTATTCACACACACACAGCTTATTTTGTATGTCGGTATAAGGATTCTTTCTTTCTCAGTCGTTTCCATAGCTTATTTTATAATAATTATAATAATAATAATAATAACAACAACAACAACAACAACGTCAAGCACCAAGCCTCACTATTACACATCCTAAAACAGCCAAAAGGTGTTCAAGGCACATGGCCTCTCAGAAAACTGCTTGTACTTAGTACAAATACACACACACACACACACACACACACACACACACACACACACATATATATATATATATATATATATACACACACACACATATATACATATACACACACACATATGTATGTATATATATGTATATATATGTAAAGGGACAAACTTCATGTCTTAAACACATTCGTCTGGGCCACTTACATATACAAAATTCCAAGTAATGTTGGTCTTATTTCTGTAAACAACCTGAAGCAGAGTTTCATTGGCTCTTAGATGTGAGTGGGAGGAACAACGACATTGTGGGCCGGTATTCAGCAGAGAACATTTGGGGGGGGGGGATTGCACAGAAAACTAATTTAAGGCAGTAAACCAAACACAACAATCAAGATTTAAAAAGACCTGTTAAAAGTGCAAAGAGAGAATAAAGAGAACAACAAAAAAAAAAGGGTCATGTTGCAGATTAAACCTCAAAGCCCAAGGCTGAGTGTAATGAGAAACAGACAAGGTGTTTATGTTACAGGCGGCCAATAGAGTACACGCCCAAATATAATAACAAGCAGAGCTGCACAGGGCTCGTCCTCCTGCTCAGTGTTAAAGGAGTCACCAAAGAGCCTTAAACCCAAGTCTAATGAAGTCGGCTAATAATAAAGAAGACAGAGAGGAAGAAATGGAGAAAGACATGGAAGTCTCTGGTAACTTGTCTTATAAAAGCATTGGTGAAATGTAATACTACAAAAAGATCAGATTTCAAGCTTATCGTTTATAAAAAAATAAAATAAATAAATTTTAAAAAATGGCTGAGACTGCACGTAGTCACGCACTGAATGTGAGAGACCAGTCCACACTTGCTCTTTTCCCTCAAAAGGAATTGTATGTCATTTCTAAGCAATGCCTGTCATACCCACTAAAGCAGGGAGCAGACACAGGGCCGTGTCAGAGCTGTCAAACCAATCTGAAAAGGAGAAAACGGTAAAAAGTGGAGCATCACATTCAACCCTTTCTGTCAACACTTCTCCCGTTAGCACAGCCGAGCCTCATGCTGTAAGAGAAGTGTGAGAAATCAGAGTGCGAAGTTTCTGCTTAGATACTTTCCAGTGTACCAGTAGATGTGTGAGCTGAGAAGGGAAATACTGACCTGTGACGGGGGCCTCGATGTCCAGAAGGTTCTTCTCAGAGCGCAGGATGGCCGCTCCCTCACCGATGAGGCGCAGGGCGACGCTCTCGTCCACACGGCCCTCTTTGGTCAGATGAGCCTTGAGGACATCGACTTTGGGCTTTCCTTCGCTGTCAAACACCTCTTTCACGGTCAGCCTGTGGCTGGGGGGGAACGGGACAGCTGTAGAAAAAAAAAAAAAAATTAAGAAAGAAAGAAAGACATTAAATCACGGCAGGGCTTCACTGAGGACTGAAGCTTTAATCTTATCCACAAAAGGCCATTTCATTGCAATCTAGCAGCAGCCACACCTCATTCCACTTCTTTAATCAACTGATCTTGGTTTGTAAATGACCATTAGGTGGCTCCTGTTTGGCTGGAATGAAAGCTGCAGGCACATCAGCTCTTTACAGTTAACATCGAAGAATCCTGAGCTAACGTGAAACAAAGGAAGGCAGTTTCTCTTCACGTTATGTATAGTCGGATTTTATTTACAGTCTGATACTTCTGTTTATACTGATGCATTGAAAATCCCCAGAACAGTGGCTCTCTCAGATCATAAATCCCCCAGTGCATCAAGTGGATCATTTTTCTACTTTAACACTAAGCTCACCTAATTAACGGTGGGCAAAAAATATATCACAATACTTAAAACATCTTCATTATATATATATATATATATATATATATATATATATATATATATATATATATATATATATATATATATATATATAAATTTGCTGTGGCTTTGCTAACAGTGCCACTATATGTTTAGGGATCGCAAGCTCAAATCCTGACAGTGCTACAGCTATGCAAGAGAAAAAAAAAAAAATGCCATGCTCTCTGGGTGGGAGGGATAGCATGTTCTCTCTTGCCTGTCAATCACAGTGACACTACCCCTGTGTGAGCTTATGTATGCGGAAGAAGGTGGATAACGCTTTCCTAGCAGTATGTTAAACAGCATGAGCAGTAGGTTGAAAAATAGGGTCGACTGCCTTCACATATCTCAGATAGGGCAGAGGTGGCCAAATCTAAATTAAGGAGAAAATAGGGAAACAAAATAGCAAAATCGATATATAAATTTGCAGTGGATCTGGACCCCCTTTTCTCAGCTTAAAAATGACTTGCTTTTCTCCCATACACAGCTCTATGTTCTTCATGCTGGTTTATCCATTAACAACTAATGCAGTCTTCACAGGTGAAACCTATGGATCAAACCAACAATAGACATTTATTGTTGGTAAATCAATATAACAGGGCACACCTGGACAGCAAGAAACACTCATCAGTCTCATGTTCCGATATTTTCGATAACTCATTCAAACAAAAGGTGCCATGTTCTAAATTGTTTAACACATCTAGATATAAATATGAAGAAATGAAAGCTGAAATTCTGATCTATCGTCTCATTCATCTTTTGATGTCAAACCCAAATGCCGTCAACGTACAGCGAAAACAATAGAAATGGCCTTGCTGTTCCAATATGTTCAATGGGGAAACCTGATGATAATGATTATATACTACACTTTATTACGAAGCACTAAACACAATATTGTGCAATGTTATTAAGAATAGAGTGCTGCAGGGATGAGGTAATTTTGTAAGCCAACCCGGAAGTATGCATCACCCTGGTTCCCTCGACAAAAATCCAATAAGATTTTTCCAGTGGCTTTTACATTATTTCGGAAAATTAGCTGTGTGACCAACAAAAGTTTACGATTCTCACACGTTTTGTTCATCAAGATAATCCTCACAAATGAACACTTTTATGAATTTTGAAGCCCAAATACAATCGCCAGGAGTAAAAAGCTAAAGTTTGGATATAAACGAACTACACCATCACCACCACTAAGCTTCTGACAACTCCTTCAATCTTTATTTAAAAACTCTACAATTGGAAAATGCTATAAACTGGTAGATCTAGAAGTTGGAAAGTCTGAGTTGGAATAGTTAGTAAGAGTGCGAGTAAGAGTCCGAGTTGGGAAAGTTTGAGGTGGGAATATTCCGAGTTGGGAATAGTCCGAGTTGGGCATAGTTTGAGTTGGGAATAATCTGAGGTGGGAAAGTCTGAGGTTGGAATAGTCCGAGGTGGGAAAGTCTGAGGTTGGAATAGTCCGAGGTGGGAATAGTTTGAGGTTGGAATAGTCCGAGTTGGGAAAGTTTGAGGTGGGAATAGTCCGAGTTGGGAATAGTCTGATGTTGGAATAGTTTGGGGTTGGAATAGTTTGAGGTGGGAATAGTCCGAGTTGGGAATAGTCTGATGTTGGAATAGTTTGAGGTGGGAATAGTTTGAGGTGGGAAAGTTTGGGGTTGGAATAGTTTGAGGTGGGAATAGTTTGAGGTGGGAATAGTTTGAGGTGGGAATAGTTTGAGGTGGGAATAGTTTGAGGTGGGAATAGTCTGTGTTGGAAAGTTTGAGGTTGGAATAGTCTGAGTTGGTATAGTCCAAGTTAGAATAGTTTGCTAAAAAGAGTATGAATACAAATAGGTGTGATGACGTTTACTGTAGATGTTTAATGTCCCTGACGACCAGTGTTGTCCCGTTTATCCATTTGTTAACAACCGTCTTTTTCAAAAACCAGGAGTGGGGTATTACTGATGTGTTTTATACCATAGAAACAAACATGAAAATATCTTGATCTTGCGTTAAAAACACACCTTATTTCAGGCATTTAACCAAAAAACCCTTCAAAAACCCTGATGCATATTTTTCTTGTTACTGCTAGCTAGCCTACTTTCCCATCCAAGGCAGTTACACGTTAAGGAATGGTACACTGGAAATGATTACCAAAATAATCTAAATATATGAACCTGTAAATACATAAACATTACTATTGTAAACTTTACCTTTCATGTTCCTGCATTTTCCTGAAGTATCCAGCACGTGTAAGGTAAAACAGAAGTACGTATACACCGCATTGCGGAAAGGCGGAAGTTTTTTGATGCCATCGTGAAAAAGGAACTATTAGCAAAACTAAACAGTAATTGTCTCTCTGCTCTGGTCTCTCGCTCGCACACGACTTCTTCAGTTTATCTAATGACTCGATGGATATTGAAGTTGCAGCCAATTAAATTGCAATGAAAAACCAAAGGGGGGAAATATATTAACACATTACTGCGAATCACTTGGAGCAGAATATTTAATGCAACATCTAAATTTGGACTTAATTATGTAACGTTGCTTTGTGATTGCTATCTGTGGATGGTTGTTTGCTGAATGGAATACGGGGTCTCTCTCAATCCTGCATAATGAGATGTATCCAATTTCCACCATGCAGCTTTACTAACTAGTGAGACTTAAATAAAATCACACTCGTACAAGTTGGACACAGTTAATATTCATAACGATCAGCAAATCGATTTCGGGTTAATAACTTCCATCGCCAGTGCACTAGTGTTCAAGTAGGCCATGTGATGCTTCACGTTAAGAGAGAGAACATTTTCAGTACTAAACACTATAATTCCTGTATCTTGTGGCATCACATGTCATGAGGACCATGAGGACTCTGAGATTGTGCACAAGACCAACCATTATGCCTTGCCATTTATTATCTGAGGATCAGAATAATGCAGGATACAAAGAAAGGCATAGCATGATTAAACTTGTAGAACCTGCAGAACTTTTACAACACCGGCATTACACCATGTACATCTGAGCTTTTGAAACGACACAAATTTGACGAGACCAACTATCCGAGTAGGAATACTGAGAACTGATCACTACAGGGCACACTTTTGAAAGCTGACCTCAGTGTCTCTGTCCATCACAAAGGAGTTGCGACATGCACCGGCTCCCTTAAGCCTGGTTTATATTTTGTCTTAAAAGAAATAAACTGAGGAAAGCCCACAGCTTTCACAGTCTTTGAGAACAGTGAGAGAACCTTAGCTAAACTGTCCCTCAAGCAAGGGAGCAGGCAGTAAACTTCACCGTGTGACACGTGAAAGCACATGATTTACTGTTGTTCGTGAACATAAAATGGCTGCATTTTGACTGAAATTGGAATGTAGCTGTTTTTACTGCAACCACATCGCACTGGATAATGGAAAACATTTATTTAAAAGTGTGATTTGAAGCTTCGCTCATAGCTGGATTACAGTGAAGTATGACTCTCTTCCAAGTTCCATATTACGATTTAAACATTAATGGGCAGCAGAATTTTGAAGAAATGACTCTTCCTAAACACCGATTTTGTAAGAATTAGCTCCACTGTGCTGTCTTGAAAGAGAAAAGTGGCTCCAAATGACCAACTTGTTCAAATGATTTAAATCAACAATTAGTGAAGATTGCTGTTTCGTTCTGTATGTTTTTCCACTGAGAAAATAAAATGAATCTGTTTGACATAAAAGGAACAATGCCTCCACCTTGCTAGGGGAAATGCACCGAGATGCTTTTGAAGTCCGTGTCGGTCTCCAAATGTCTACACCGACCAATCACAGTGGAGGTGGGTGGGTTGTAAGAGATCCACTTGATCTAACGTCCTTTCAAAAAAGCCTTTGCAAGCCTGTTTGGATGGATGTACCTTCACTGGAAAGAACATTGTCGATGGAATTGAACTACAATTTATTTCTTTCTTTCTTTTTTAAAGCTAGACATTAGTATGTAAAGCCATCTTAATACATCTACTTCATTCTATAAGTCTGAAACCTTTTGGTGTCCATTAAAGATGAAGAGGATCCAGCACGAGTATGATAAATGACCTACAGGAACTTTATCACTAGCTACACGAGAGATCTGTAAACGATAAACGCAGTGAATCAGTGAAAAGTAACATTAATGGAGAGGTGATGGGGAAAGATCCGAGTTCAGACGTTTGGTTAATTAGCGAATCTCACACGGAAGATTAAGCTTTAACTGAAGTGCATGTCTGCTGCAAAGAATTACCAAACAGAACCATGTCACAATTAATGGCACCCCTGATTTGAGTACTTTGCGCATTAGTCTTCTCCTAGAATTCTTTATGAGGTTGGAGAATATAGAGCAAGGAATCTGAGACTCCTCAGTACCATCTCTCTCCAGGTTCCTCTCTTGTGAACGCTCTTTCAATCGGGTTTAGGTCGGGGGACTGGGAGAGTCATGTCAAAATCTTGATTCTGTGGTCATTTTTGTTTGGGATCGTTGTACTGCTGGAAGATCACACCTCACCCCTGTTAAAGCTATTTGGTGGAAGCAGCCAGATTTTTCATTTGATCTCTTGGCCATGCATCCAAATAAGGTTCCCAATTTTTTTTTCTTTGGCAATTAAAAAAAAACAAAAAACAACAACAACAAAAAAAAACTTCACATCACCACAGATCCTCCGCCATATTTAAGAGTTGGGGTTGGATTCTCTTCTGTCTAGCTTCAATCTTTTTACACCAACCTTACCCTGTGTGTTGCCAAAAGCTCTATTTTTGTCTCATCTGAGCATTGAACCCAGTTCCAGTCAAAGTTCCAGTAACATTTAGCAAACTCCAAGTTTGTGGTTAGATGAAAGAACATTTGGCATGCCTTCCAAAAAGTTTGTTGGTATGGAGGTGGTGTCTAATTGTAGATTTAGACAACTCGTGACCCCAACATGCTGCCATCTTCTGCAAATCTCCAACCATGATCAGATAACCATCGTCCTCATTGTACATGGGGGCAAAATACACTTGTGTTCTCTTCCAGATGGCTTCATAACACATCCGCCACACCTCTCTTTGTCTTAAACCTCTTCACTTTTGTCTTCACATGGGATTGGCATTTTCCTTGATAGAGGTTAACACACTTTCATTTGTGCATTCTCTTATCATTCTCATCTTGAGGAATGAATTTGGTCTCTGTTTCACCTCGTAATTTAAGCTGCATTCACGCCATGTCATGAGTTACAACTTGTAAACTAGGAGATTTCTGAAAGCTCCCACTTGTACCAGCGGACCACTGCAACGTCCTGCAGAAACGCTCAAATTGGCAGTGGCTTCAACAGTAAAAAGTAGTTACGTAGTTATCTCGTAATATTTCTGTGTAATATTTTGTATAATTGCATATTATTAATGTCTTAATAATGTGAGCTTAATCTGGAAATAAACAAAATACATACAACACAGTTTAAAGTAATTCTGCAGTTGTCAAAATCATCATCTCACACAGATTCATTTAATTCCGAGGACGTGAACAGCTCGGAGTAGAACATCCGAGTTGACATCTAGTAATTACAGTAATTCCGACATATGCCTTATACCCTAGTGAAACAAGAAGTCACTGATGACGCTTAATATTTCCTAATCTCTCAGGTGGAAAAAAACAGTAACATTTCTAGGGATGCTAATAATGGTGTCACATGAGGTTCTATTTTAAATGATAATATTGTGATAAGATAAGTCACTTCAATTCACGGTTAGAGTTCTCTCGTATTTCCCGTGTGAGATTAAGCTAATTAACCACAAAGACATTTTTTCATAACAAAGCTGTTTATCCTCCAATTTTTGAAACCTATATTTACAGAGGATGCCGTTAATTCTGGAACAGTCTGTATAAACACAGGGTTTTCGTGAAGCCGACATTTAACAAGTGTTCCACACGCACGTTCCAAACCAGTGCTGGCTTGGACAGAGTCATGAATAAGTGACCTTTTCTGCCCTGTTCTCACACTCAAACCACTTCTTAACACTTCCAAAAAAAAAAAAGAAAGAAAGAAATAAAAAAAAAAAAAAAAGAGGATGTGGAAAATATGACCACTCTTTCCTATAAGGTAACTTCAGAACGAAGGGAAAATTAGTTCAGTGCAATAACACTGCATAAGCAAAGGCCGTTATTATTGTAAATTTCTCCAACTTGCATGAAAGCAAAGAAATACAACTTTGATTTGGGATTTAAATATTTTACACAGATAAACTAAAAAAGCTGAGCCAGGTTTCCACCAGCAACGTTTTAAACACACACACACACACACACACACACACACACACACACACACACATATATATATATATATATAAACACACACACACACACACACATATATATATACACACATATACATATATAGTAGTACACGCTGAGTCATCAATATCATCTACAAAACAAAGTTCTGTCATATATATATATATATATATATATATATATATATATATATATATATATATATATATATATATATATATATATATATAAATATATATAAATATATATATAAATAAAGGTCAAGCTGGTCTTACTGAAAGCGGTCTGAAAAGCCGTCTGCCTCATTATCACTTCTCAGCGACCGTGAGATCTTCCTACACTCTTTTCACATGAATATTTATACTGAACAATTCAGGTGGAAATTCAGGTAGCCCCCATAAACAGCAGCTTCACACACTGAAACACATCTCACACATCTGTGAAGTTGAGAAAATCTGAGCAAGGTCTTGAAAAAGAAACCTTTTAAAAGCTACTCATTAAACCTTTTTTTGCGATTTCTAATAGTAGCATTGTTGAGACATCTGTATACTATTGTGAAGCTTTACATTTATATTTAACCAAGAAGGGTTTCTTTTTTCCCCTTCAAAAAATGAATGAATGATGATGGTTATTAAATCTTTGCAGTGCACTGGATAATTAACATTCGGGACAGGATTGGTACGGCGCTTTTAACGATGGACATTGTCTCAAAGCAGCTTTACAGAAACATATAAACACATGATATAGATTTTAAATGTGTGAATGTATCCCTATTGAGTAAGCAGTTGGCGACGGTATCAAGGAAAAACTCCCCGAGATGATATGAGGAAGAAACCTTGAGAGGACCCAGACTTCGAAGGGAACCCGTCCTCATCTGGGTAACAACAGATAGTGTGAAAGTAAAAGAAAGTTCATTATGGGTTTAACATGAAGTCTATAAGTTTATCTTTTGAATGGCATTAACATTTGAACATGGTGGATTACGCCGCACAAGAACATGCGTTGTGGCTTTCAGACGCCTCTGCACTTGAGTGGGACTAATAAGCACGCTTGTGTTTTAGTGATGTGTATTGTGGACTGTGCAGTATAAAACACACAAGGCAGCAGCTCTCCATTAAACTCCCCTCCGCACTGGTTTCGCTGTTACATAAACGAAAACGGTTTCTATAGATGAGCAAACATTAACCAGCCCTAAATCCAAACTCAGCTGCTGTTTCTCATTAGTCACAGGTGTTTTTTTCCCCAAGGAGCTTTGCTGAAATGATCGTGGTCTCTGCTAAGAACACTGGTAGCAATAAAAATGAAATGGAGCAAAAATGCTAGCTAAAAAATTACAGCTAAAAAAAGTGAATAAAATAGATTGATATATTTTTTAAAAAAATAAAGTATTTTCTAATAAAATCAGAAAATAACATTTTGAAAAATATAATTATCATACAGGGCATCCCTCATGACCGTTCTAAATGTTCTCCCCCATAAAAAGAATGTGTATGAAACCATTTTTTCAAGGCCGATTTCCTCTAAACAGAGGATCCAGGACACAGGTCTTTTTCTGCAGAACTCGCAGCTAGATGCTTGGACTCAATGAATAAGATGCAAGCCTGCAGCGTGAAGTGTTTGTCACGCTGACTCGAACTCCTCCGCTTCTCGGACCCTGTTCCACGCAGACAACTTTGTCTCGTTTCAGTTCTTTCCACTTTGACTGTCCAAAGCAGATTCCCGCTAAGGAAGCCACATCAAAGCGACCGCTCGCTTGTTAAAAAACAAAAACACGTTTGTAAATCGTTCACTGACCGTTCCCGGCTGCCGTGACCAAACGGCTTTCGAGACATCCCCTATAAACGCTAAACACCGTGTAGCGTCAGAGCATTTATCCTAGCTACTTAACCAAAGGGAAAATAACGCCTGGTAACGTGTTTTGTGAGAACACAGCAGGCAATAATACACTCAGCAATTTGTCTTCGGTGATGGGACACAAAGTGTTTTGACATTTGAAGCAGCCTTTCCAGCGGCATATATGGAAAAGTCAATGAGGCAGCTCGAGCAGAGCTGGAGCAGCAGGAGAGCAGATGAAAAATCTGCATAACGAGAGACATTTAAAGGGAAAACGCAGCACCGCCTCCGTCCCATATCAGCCAATTACCATGCATAATGCAAGCATGTCTTGTTTCCAGCTCAGCAGGACAATCACAGGCTCATGCATAATTCCACGCACCCCCTGGGACCACAACTAATTTCTCCAGCTGATAAGGAATGGGATATAATAATGCTCTGGTTCTGCCAAACACTATCGGTCACGGCTCAGGTCAGAAGTTCCGATCGAGACGTGGAATAAATCATTTTCCATCAGGCACAGAAAGCACGCTGGATTTCACTGGTGATCGTGTTGCTGGAACACATTTTCAGAGTGCATTTTATACACATGAGCTCATTAACTCATCTAAATGAATTACACAAATGTATTTGGACCTCTAGAAATCTGCTCTCTTCAACAAACAAGTATTAGGTTTCCTGACCACACGCCAAAAGGGATAACTTTTGGAAGCATTATTATGATAGTAATGTTTGGTTCTAGATCAAAATATTCTTTAACCCAGACCTTAACTGCTTCCTTGAAATTGGAACGAATAAGGGACATGTCAGGATCACATTCTGTGGCACTCACTTTACAGTGCTGCTTGGAACTCGATTACCGCACAGCCTTCCTTTAATGTTTCTGAAGAGGTTACGTTTCCCTCGAGACCCCTACCTCATCTGAAAG
Organism: Ictalurus punctatus; assembly: GCF_001660625.3. NCBI lineage: Eukaryota > Metazoa > Chordata > Actinopteri > Siluriformes > Ictaluridae > Ictalurus > Ictalurus punctatus. The sequence continues at coordinate 14,730,512 of NC_030422.2, read as the reverse complement.
ATCCATTAACTGCCGTGTGTGTGTGCGTCTCTCGGTGTGTGTGCCTGATGGCAGAGTGTGCGCCTGGTTAAAGAGTCGCAGACCCGTTCGCGCCGTTTTCTCAACACGGCTCGTGTCAGAGGGGCATGAACTGAGCTCAGTGCGCGAAGTCTTGCTTAACAATATTATAAAACAGGCCTGCCAGAATCTACTGAAAAAGCAGCATTTGGCCAAAAGTAGCTAAAATACAGAACGAGTGCATTATTATTATTATTATTATTCTTTCTTTTTTTTTTTTTATTACTGAATCGAGTCTGAGTGGCTACAGGTTTGCTTTCTTCAAAAAAAAAAAAAAAAAAAAAAAAAAAAAAAGAAGAAGAAGAAAATAAGAAAATTTCCTGGGCATCATTTGATGAATATTTGATGACATGAAATTTTAACTGAGGAATTCTTTGAATAATAATCGAGTAGTCGAATACAACAGAGTAATAATGACAGCCATAATAACCACCTCCATGCTTCTGGGAATGCCTTCCAGTAGATTTTGGAGCGTAGCTGTGGGGATTTGCCCATTTGGCCACAAGAGCGTTAGTGAGCTCACTCACTGATGTCAGGTGAGGAGGCCTGCGTCCTGTAGTTCCAGTGAAAGAGGAACTCTTAATGCTACAGCATTAAGAGTGTCAGCAGTTTGGGGAAGAACCACATATGGCTGTGATAGTCAGGTGTCTACATACATTGGGCCATACAGTGTAGACAGAGCGTCAACTCCCAGGATGTTTTGGGAGACTCTATACTTAATGAGCCGTTTCCTTCTCTTGACATATTTATCAAAATATCAACTGTCTGTTTTTAGGGAGAGACTGTATGTATAAGGACCCGTCCTTATGCCAACATTTACTGAGTGTGTACGTTCACCATATGTGCATGTCCAAAGTAAATATTACTGATGCTACGGTTTATATGAGCAGACTGGTATAACTTTCGAATGAGCTTCATTTATCAGACTGGACACAAATAAATTGAATACACATGCATGAATACACATCAAAAGTGTTTGCGTCAATTTAGGATAAAGACATCCATTTATAATCATATGATTATGATGAGGATTAAATCATATAACTGGCATAAGGTACTGCAAATTCGTTTATCAGGTTATGCTAAAGATTTTGAAAATAGTTTTGGATTTAAATTTGTTTGTTTATGCCAACTACACCCATAAATACAATCATGGACTGAAAAAAAAAAAAACAAACATGGATATAAGACAAGACTTTTCAACCATATGAAGCAAAACTGTTCTGTCTTTTCCACTGAACACAAAGTTGACGGTAATGGTGTTTAGCAGCGGCTCATAAACAGACACGTCACCTTTGGGATTTTTCGACGTGCGGCTGTCAATCATACCTCCTCGTAAGAGTTAGTGTTCTCAGCACGTCAAACACGAGCCGGCGTTCTAACTGATGTGGCCGTTTATCAGCGTGAGAATTGGCTACTACAGGAACATATGGACTAATTAGTGAGATAGGAATCGAATAAAGTGTATGTAGAGATTCTGGTTGTGATGTAAGGTTGCCTGTGGTCTGTTGTGGAGGAATATAGCTGTGCACAGCATCTCTGTGGTGTCACTGAAAGTGCTGAGGTGGCACAAACTGCTCCGAGCCCCTGGGGGCTGCTGAGAGTGAGACAGTATCGGTCTGGCACTGCTAAGCCAGAGAGCAGCACTTTCACCCTGCCACCCACTCGATTTCAGTATCTCAGAAGGAGCAAGTGAGAGAGAGAGAGAGAGAGAGAGAGAGAGAGAGAGAGAGAGAGAGAGAAAGAGCGAGAGAGAGAAAGAGCAAGAGAGAGAGAGAGAGAGAAAGAAAGAGAGAGAGAGCAAGAGAGAGAGAGCAAGAGAGAGAGAAAGAGCGAGAGAGAGAAAGAGCAAGAGAGAGAGAGAGAGAGAGAGAGAAAGAAAGAGAGAGAGAGCAAGAGAGAGAGAGAGAGAGAAAGAAAGAGAGAGAGAGCAAGAGAGAGAAAGAGCAAGAGAGAGAAAGAGCAAGAGAGAGAGAGAGAGAAAGCAAGAGAGAGAGAGAAAGAGTGAGAGAGAGAAAGAGCAAGAGAGAGAGAGAGAGAGAGAGAGAGAGAGAGAGAAAAAGAGACAGCAAGAGAAAGAAAGAGAAAGAAAGAGAGAGAAAGTGAGAGAGGGAGAGAGAGTGTGCAGTGAAATGGATGGTATTACTCTAAAAATCATATACAATACCACGCAGACACGCTGATCAATGTCCTGGCTGATACGAGAAAGAGATGAGAGAGAAAGAAAGAAAGAAAGAAAGAAAGAAAGAAAGAAAGAAAAGAAAAGCAGCCACTTATCTTCCACTGCCCACAAACACTTAGCACCGCTGCAATTCCAACCCCGGCATACTTAAGTGCATCGTGCTGATGGAAGGAGCAGAAAAAAGTTGAAAAGGAAGACAAAGAAACTCCCACGTATAACCATACACTGTATGACTAAAATGTTAATAATGACTTTGTACATGCAGGAAAAGAACGGATCCTTTAAGACTTCCCTTCTGATCTGATCGCTAAAACCCCTGATGAGCCCGTAAACCACAGCACCATAACAAAAATGAAAGGAACGCAGTTAGCTCATTACTTATAAAAGTGGATTCGGTCATATCTGAAATAAAACCTTAAAACATGAGCATCGTTTCGCAGTCCTATTAACAGTTCCCTACACAGTAATCTGCTAATCGGATTATAATCTTTATTATTTCGATTATTATCTAGCAGTTATCTACAGCTGTATGTAACTTCACTAGACCAAACACAAATCAAATTCACCAGATGGCCAAGCCTAAGAAAGTAAGGATGTAAACTTCACTGAAGGAAGTCAGAACGCTGGAGGTGACCTCTGCATTTGCTCGTGTTTGTGGTTACTTTCACTTTGCGCAGAACTTCATCTAGGTGAATGTATAAGGTGAAGGTGCAGGGCAGAACGTTCTGTTGATCATTTACGTCTCGTCCACCAGCATACACTCGAGTCCCTGGGCTAAAACTGTGGGGGGGTTTTCCCTCTCTTCTTGCTAGGTTTTTCTGGTTGGTACTGAAACTGTAATTCTGCAGGATCGTTTTCTGAACATAGCACCTTGTTTTGTCACTAGTTTTACTAAGTTTCCAGACTAGGGCTGGGCGATATATCAATATAATATCGATATTGTGATAAATGTAAATTACGCCATACCAACGATATCTCAGAAAAGTGCATGGTGCTGTATATCTTCCATCTTTAATCATTACAAATTCAATGGTACTGAATGGATGAGGTTGATTTGACAATTTTTTTTTTAATTAGTCTGTGTCTTTGTAGGCATTAAAGAAAAGTGTCATCAAACTCAGTTTAACAGTTGTTTTTTTTTGGTTATTTTACCACTGTTTTGCAAACAGTTAGTTAGCTAAATTATATATTGTGATACGCATCGTGTATCGAAGAAATGTCCTCAACTATCGTGATGTGATATTTTTGTCATATCGCCCAGCCCTATTCCAGACTGGCAAACGATTTCTCTACAGCAACTTGCAGTGAGATCGCCATTATTCATTCATCTGTAGTGCAGGCAAGTAGGATGCAAACTTAACTGGGCAGAACCTGATTCATTTCAGTCACTCGGATGGATGCAAATGCTTTTATACGCTCAAGCTGAGTTCATGAGAAATACCAGCTTCTTAAGCCTAAAGGCTTTAAAAAAAAAAAAAAAAAAAAAAAAAAAAAAAAGATTCCACATTTTTGAAAGCATATTGCTGTGTGTAGAAAAGAACACCCTTAGGCCGTTTGAATGATTGATTATGAAAAGCAAAGTCGCAGATCTTGAATCACATGTCACAATAAGGGTGACTGAAGAGTAAACAGTGTTTTAAGTCTTGGCATGAGAATGTGTCAAACAGGTCCGTGAATTTTGATTAAAAAACAAAACAACAAAAAACAAAACAAAATCTAGCTGCAAGCAGCAATGGCGGATTCCTCCTCAAGATTGCGGACCATTTAAAAATTGACATGGTAGAGAAATGTATCCCACAAATACAACAACATTTCAACTCATTTGGATCAAGTGCAGATTTGAAATTAATTTCTGTAGTTTTCCACAAATGATCATGGTAGAAAAAAAATTAAAATAATAATAAATAAAAAAAAATCAATAATGCAGACATTATGGGTTCCTGAGACTTTTTGTTCCCCATGAGCAACAAGGCATGCATACTAACTTTCAGACATTTTGGACTGACGGAGTAGAAATGCCATCATTTTGAATGTGTCAACTTTGAGGCATTGCCTGTAGCGCCCCCTATACACTATTTACAGAAGTGTAAGTCTAGTCTCTAGATTTAGTGTGCTGCATTAGAACAAAACTGATGAAACTGACCAAGCGTCATGGTTCTGGTGAAGAAGACATACTGATTCTGTTTCAGCCACAGAATGTCTGCCTAATAGACACCCTTGCCAGAAAGCCATGGGTGCGGGTGCGTGGCCCCAAAGGGCCTGAGCAGTCAGTGAGTATTTTTGGAGCATTTGCAGACCGTGGAGGAAAGGAGATATCCACTGGCAAAGTGCACTAGCATTTAACCAAGCATGCATATTTCAGATATTCACAATAAATCTATTTTTCAGCTTACATTCACCCATTTCTCATATTTGTTACTCAACATTGTCAAGAGTCTTCATATGAACTGGTGACTGAATCAGAGTATCCGTTTTATGACTAGCAGATGTGCAAGGCATTATTTTAGTGCTAGCGATAAATTATTGTTTCTTTTAAATGTCATTGTTTTTGGAGACATGAAGTCGCCATCGCACATGGTAACATACTGTAGCGTCCTCTTTGTGTGTGGCACAGGTGAAGTCCATAAGGTAATGTTCCATTGATTTATGGACACAGAAAATGTGTGTAACAGTTGTCAGGTCACCAATGTGTAAACGGTTCGGCCAATTTTTATTTAATTCCTTACTGCTCATCACCATATAGAAAGACATGTACCCACACATATGTATAACAGTTCAAAGCAAACAAACCTACGGTTCATGAGGAGAAGATTTTTGCAGTTTTGGACAAATTTTCAATGTACTGGAAAATCGATCATGGTAGATGTTATGGGTCCCAATGGCTTTTTTGTTCCCCATGAGAAATAAGGCATGTATACCAATTTTCAGACATTTTGGACTTATGGGGGTGAAGGGAAAACCACGTAGGGTTTGGGGTGTGACCTGTATGGGCTCATGTGGGCCATTTTTGGTGTGGGAGTTACATGTTCCCTCTAGTGTCAATGTGCCAATAGGTTGTAGTGTCAAACTGACCAATAGGTGGCACGGTCAAAAACAATTGTGTGGTGTGGTCAGAGTGGGGTGTCAATACCACACACAAAGTTTAGTGTGAATATGCCAAAGTGTTGCAGAGCCTCAGATTCAGTTTGGCATCATGACACATTTGTTGAGGTGTTAAATGAGAATGGTTTGGTCTATTAAAAAGCTTTTTATAACTTTTGGCTGGCATGGTCTGAAGATGATCTGAATCGAATTTTGTGAAAATCGAGCCAACAGTCTAGGAGGAGTTTGAAAAAGTAGGTTTTTCAGAAAAGTCAAAATTGCGGCCACGAATTTTAGCCTTCTGTGGCATAACTGGTATCATTGTTCTCTGCAAGACCCAGGGAATCTGTCAAGACCAATCTCATGACAATGCACAAAAGTATTCAAAAGCTATTAGCATTATTATATATATATATATTAAAAAAAGGGCATTAAAATTGTTGAGCCATGGTCCTGATGACACCTACCAATTTTTGTAACAATGAACTAAGTCATTCATAAAAAAATACAGCATTTAGAGCTAAATTCAAAATGGCCGACCATCAAAATAACTGACATTCAAAAATGTAATATAAAAAATAGTTATTCCCACTGAATCTGTAGAGACCAGTTTCATGATTTTAGGACAAACCATTCATAAGTCATAAGCAAAAATGTGCTTTATTCATCTCTCATGACCGGTAGGTGGCGCTGTTCTGAAACTGTACACGTACCCACAAGTCATGATGGCTAGGACATACATTATAATTTCGGTGTGAATACGCTGAAGCGTTTCGAAGATAAAGCCTCGCATCCATTTTGGCGTGCTCGCTGTCAGATTCGTTTGCGCGTTGTTTGAGAACGGTTTGGTCTGTCGAAAAGCTTTTGATATCTTTTGCCAGCATAGGCTGAAGATGATCTGATTCGATTTTAGTGAAAATCAGAGCAACGGCCTAGGAGGAGTTAGCAAAAGTAGGTTTTTCAGAAAATTCATAATGGCGGAAAATCTGGTCAGGAAACCACTCGAATCGTCTTGAGCCAAGGAATCAAAAGAAAAAAAAATGTTTTATAGCCCTTATGGCTCCAAAGTTATCATCATATACATGAGTGCGATGTTGGACAGTTGGTGGCGCTAGAGGTTGAGGCCAGACTGTCCTCTATCTGTGTGTCAAATTTCATAACTTTCCCACAAGCGGTTCTATGGGCTGCAATAGACTCAAGAGAAGGAGAAGAAGAAGAAGAAGAAGAAGATGAATAGGAAATCTAACAGATACAATTGGTGATTACGCACCTTTGTTGCTTGGCCCCTAATAAGAAAACTACCAATAACAATAGGTTTCTTCCTGACTGAAGAACCATAGATCTAAATTCATTTTCCGTTTAAACTGCACGACACTTTTAGTTCATAAAACTAGTTTTGATGCAGAAAATGTTACGAAACGCATTCAAATTTGACCAACCCACTCAGATTTCCATAAATTCGCAGGATAACCCTCACTTATTTAGAACCTTCCTTCCTTCCTCCTGGGAATTCTGTCAAAGTGCATGCAATATTAATAATATACAAGGAGATTAGGCAAGCATGTGAGACTGAGATTGCAGCGAACAGTTTTTCATTTAGCAGCCGTTCAAATGAAAGAAAAGCCAGTGCACAAATAAGCAGTAATCCTCCTTTAAACTCCAGTCTACCCATAAATGCCATCTGAATACAATTTACTCCTCTTAACTTACTACTTACGTTCTCCCCTAGTTTCATATGTTGAACAGGGCTGCAGCAATTAGTCAACAATAACCGGGTATGAAAATTCATCGACCGAGATTTCAATAGTCAATGATATGCTTATTTAATCAACATCTTTCTGATGTCATTATTTCCATATTGATTTCAATTAGTTACTGTAACTGGAACAAAGAATAACCATTAGATTAATCGATTATCCAAACAAATACATACATACATACATACATACATACATACATACATACATACATACATATCGATATACAGTAGAACAATAGCTGCTTGTGGCCCAAATCTAGTTTTAGCTTGCATTATTTTAAATGTTTTAGTTTTATACAGCATATATACTACCTCAGAAGACATCATCTGACTCGGTAAAAAGATCAAATCGGAAATCAATATTAAAACACGTCCAGCTTCATACGTTTGAAATCTGAAAACTTCTGAAAATGCTTGGGGCATAGAGTGGGTCATGGAAACAAAACGTTTTTGTCTACTTGTTTTCTTGAGATTACACATTGCGTATTTCATTTTTACACTTCTAAAACACAAATCGGTGTTTTAGAGCTTCTTATACAAGTCTCTTCACATTGAGGACAGAAAGCCAGAATATATATATATATATATATATATATATATATATATATATATATATATATATATATATATATATATATATATAAAAATGAATAAATGACAGAACTTTGTTTTGTAGATGATATTGATGACTCAGCGTGTACTTGTCTAACATGCGCTCTAGAATGTATTTGTCCGAATCCCATTGTGCAGCTTCCCACACATGTTAAATCCAATGTTCATATGAACTCTCATTAAACGTATTTAGCTGTTTCAGTGAACCATAGCCTAGGCTCCTCCCCAGAGGTGTACCATATCTTAAACATTACTGGCTGCTGTGGAAATCAGTCAAGGTCTTTGACTATGTGGACACCCGACCTTCACACACATACCTGGCTCGTCCCTAAACTGCTGCCATAACGTTGAACTAAAGCACATAATTGTAAATAATGTCTTTGCAAACATGTCCGAGCATGACAATCCCCCTGTGCACAAAGCGAGCTCCGTGAAGACATGGTTTGCCAAGAATTTGAGTGTCCTGCATAGAGCCCTGACCTCAAAAACCTTTGGGATGAACAGGAACACAGAGCGCACCCCAGACCTCACTAATGAGCACAAATCCCCATGCTGCTCCAAAAGCTAGTGGAAAGCCTTCCCAGAAAAGTGGCGTTTATTATAACAGCAGAAGGGGACTAAATCTGGAACAGGATGTTCAACAAGCACGTACGGGTGTGATTGGTCAGGTGTCCACAAACTTATAAGTGTACTTGGCGTGTAAGTGGCAGTGGTGGCTCAGTGATTAAAGGCTCTGGGTTACTGATCAGAAGGTCAGGAGTTCAAGTCCCAGCACTGCCAAGCTACCACTGTTGGGCCCTTGGGCGAGGCCCTTAACCCGCAACTGTATAAACGTAAGTCGCCCTGGATAAGGGGGTCTGCCAAATGCCCTAAATATAAATGTACTTCAACATATGCAAATCACATGTACTTAAAAAAAAAAGAAATAAAAATAGCAGTTCCCCATAAGGAATGCTGAAATCAGTAGATTGTGTTGGTAATAAAAGATAAGCCTAAAAGGCATCGGCCGCTGTATGACCTCTGTTCTGGACTGGAAGTGCTTAACTTTAATCCACATAAGGACAGATAAAAACAGAAATCAAAGAGCGAGCACTATCTCCAGTGTTCAGTGCTATTGTGGCTGTGTAACATAATGCACGGACAACATTAAAGCCAAACAGAGCCACTTTGTGCTACCCCACTGATACAGGAGGCTCAATTTTGCTCATTGCTCAATACAGTACAATGGATGTGAAAGGACAGAATGGCCATCTAGCTGTAAGGCACGCAATGGGGAGGTCATTAGACGCACGACTGGGTCTGTTTTACATGTGATAGCGGGAACAGAGGAAAAGATGTAAACAGTGGAAGCAAGGCTTTGAGGCTTAGTGTTTTCAAAAGCATACAAGCTCTGATCATAGTGCAAATAGAGAGAGAGAGAGAGAGAGAGAGAGAGAGAGAGCACGCTCCATATTAGCAGGCAGGTTTGAAAGCCAATGAGATGGAAGCTGAGCCGGAGCCAGGTGACACCCACATGCATCGCAGTTAGTGCCCCTGGCACACTCGGATTTGGAGGAAGTGGACGATTCAAACGGAAGGAAGCAGAAAGCAAGAGGATGGAAAGAGTCCAGCTGGACGCCACTGTCCAAAAACCTGGGAACACTCACCGTGATAAAATCTGCGAGTACGGACTTAGCAATATAATACTATTTATTACAGCCATATTAGCCATCAAAAACAGGAGAGTTGATGAAAATCTCATACTACCGCCACTTCTCAGAATGTTTTTTTTTTTTTTTTTTAAGTGATCAGATACAAGTACTTGCTATCAGATGTACCATGTAATCAGAAAATACATGTGGACGTTATTAATTTAACAGCAGTTTCTGCTTTTAAATCCCTTCACACATGGCCTTGGTAACAAGATCTCCGTTATCGCATGTCCATAAACAAGTGTGCTGGTTCACCTGAAGTGAAATCGGTCATTAATGTAATTGGTAACCTTGCAGTCTGTTTCCTGCCAATTCACCCGGAGCACCATTTACACCCAGATTTATCCTTCTTCTCTAAAGAACAGCACCTCGCAGGAACACTCTGTCTGTGTGCTATGGTAATATGGAGCCAGCTCTGAAAATGGAGCAAAACACCAACAAACATATAATTAACCAGGGCAAGACATGCAAAACCTGCTGCAGAAATCTTAGCAGGGATCTGTGTGGAGGAAAATAATTACCGTTCTGTTACCAAACCCACTTTCCTATGCAGAGCACAGAAACGCTTTCCTACACACTCTGAAAGGCTGTATGTGTGTGTGGCATGCCACGCAATCTGCTGACTGAATGGCGATATTGCTCTCCTGTCAATTTCTACTGCCCCCAACCTGATCATTGAAGAAATCAGATAACAGATTAATTGATATCTTTACTTGGTTACAGCATAAAATTATCGAATATGAATTGATTCCAGAGGTCAGTTACACACAGCACCGGCACGGTGGAAGACATTTGCAACGAAATGCCCCGTTACACCGTGTGTGTGTGTGTGTGGGGGGGGTATATAAACATCTAAATCTATGAAATACTGGTGCTGTTACAGTGTGCAGAGAGAGGATGAACCAGTTACATGGTTACCAGGGAAACTGAAACACGGTAATAAAATATAAACTAAAAACAATGGTTATATAAATAATGCAACAATATTATAACGGTTTTAGAATGATAACACAGTGGATCAGAGTATCGTCTGACTGTGCAAGTGTGTGTGTGTGTGTATCAAGGGCATAGCTCTAAAGATATTACTGGGGACTGGAGTCTAGAGGAACTTCGCAATTCACTTTGATTTTGATTCAAGTTTCCACAATGTGACAGCAAGTCAATTCTTTATGCACATTAATACTCTCACATTTGAAGTTTTCTGTGCCATACATTATTATCTCTCCCCAGCCGCCAGCTACCCCCACCCCCGTATAAGAATACTGGCACAGGGACATCGATCCATGTTTTATAACATGTAAAACGGGAACATGAAAGGAATAATCTAAAAGCGACTCATGTAAACACCTTAATCAGAATATTGTCTTATTCAGAATAAGGTCCATAATTAGATTATTGCTGTCCATGTACACGTAGTCAGCGTTTCCACGTCCCAGCATCTTTCAGACTGTCGATCATCCTGAGAAGCTAAATAATACTTTCAGTACACACAGTTCTTAATCAATGTGTATAGCACCATAGGCTGCTAGGGACAAGTCATCAATAAATATAGGAACCGACTGGAGGTAGCTTTAACCGTGCATATCAAATGAAATATTGTAAGAACTGGGTTCTTCTCTCACGGTATTGCTGCATCACAGCTCCAGGTTCACCAGTTCGAACCCGAGTTCAGGTTAGGTCTGCGCAGCTTCACATGTTCTCCCCTGTGTCTGTGTGGGCTTTTTCTGGGTTCTCCAGTTTCCTCCCACCTCCCTAAAACAGGCCAGAATGCTAAAATTGGCTCTAGGTCTGTACGAGGGTGTGTATGGTAGTAGACTAGTCTCCCATGCCATGTGTATGGGACACTAGTGCTAATTATTTCAGCTGTGTAAATAAATGTGTACATAAACAACAGTGTTCTGCAGACGTGTTTCTGATTCTAGTGCTTTAACGAGATTCTATGAGTCTCATCCTGTAGTGAACCTCATTTCAGCCAGGGGTTAATATTTGACTCGGGCTGTGTGATGGGTAAGACATCCAAGTCCTACATTATGAATAATGAGAGTATGAGACAGACTGCTCACTCACACTCCCTCCCTCTCTCTCTCTCTCTCTCTCTCTCTCTCTCTCTCTCTCTCTCTCTCACACACACACACCTGGATCATTCAGAAAATCCTGACAACACACTCCACAGCACCTCTCACACAGCACAGGCTGCAGGTTCTAGTAGACACTAACAAGCACTGCCATGTCTCCTACTGTGTGCATGTCTGTATGCGTGTGTGTGTATAGAGTCTGGAAATGAAACGAGTTTGCCCGACAAACAATGTAACAGAAAAGTTATGCAGAGAGACGACGGGAGCTCGTGTGCCAGAAAATGTGTGTGAATAAGACACCCAAACAGCATGTACAAGAGTGTGTGAGTGATGCGCGTGTTGCTTGTCTGTACTTGTACAGCACGCGATGACGAGGCCAAAGACATTCCAAGCTTGCATTCGCACAATGCCGTGACACAGGATTAGGCCACATTAAGAGACAGCATCGCAAATCTGCATTACAGCAGAATGGGCCTAAACAACAAGTCAGCGCACAGAGAGAGAGAGAGAGAGAGAGAGAGAGAGAGAGAGAGAGAGAGAGAGAGAGAGAAAAGAAAGGAAAACTGCAGGAGAGGAAAAAGATAAAAGTAATTCGAGAAGAATTTGAATAGGTGAGAAAACTACACAAAAAAGAAGGAAAAAAAGCCTACATTTAGTCAGAAAATGCATATTCACATGTGTGTGTGTCCATATAACTATGACTGCACTACAGTTAAGTGTCCATCTTGCAAAACTCAAATCCCCACGGTGCTAAAACATCAAACCTCCTCAAAACGCATTCATGCACGACGTTCGGTGAAGTGAAGAACAGAGGCCACAAAACCTGTTTGGGTTTTTTTTCACCCTAATCTCCATCGACCACATCTGCAGTGTATGAGAGTTTACCATAAACAAGAAGGACAGGTTTCTATGTACTAATAAAAGAACGGAAAGACTGTTTACTCAAAACTCACTCGGAATGGAAATCTAAAAACGGGCAATTGGCCAGTCAATAAACTATTATAAGAAAGGCATCATTATTTCGAGGCAAAGATTTATTTGTTTTTTGTAAAGGAATATAGCTCACTGCATTTGTAAGTACGTGGCGTGATCCTTTTATACACCTGATGCAGTATTACAGATCATTTCAGACATCACTTTTGGCACATGGTTAAATAAATTTGTAATGATTCAGTACGTTTACACGGACACCAATAATCCGATATGAACCCGATTAACACGATACTCTGATTAAGAAACTATCACGTAAACAGCGATTATTGATTACCTTAATCTGATTAAAGTCATACTCGAAGTAAACACAAATCGAAGACATGTGCAGTACTCCTGTTTTAGTCGCATTATTGAATTGCGTTACAGACACGTACTCGCCTTAATCACACTATTAACGCCGTGTGAGTTTCCACCGCATTTTGCGACAGGACACGTTCACACACGGCAGTGCTCGACCGTTTTTATGGCAAACAAGAGAGCAGGCTGCGTCCGAAATCGCATTCTACTAGTATGCGTATCCGCAAGTATGCGGTTTGAGACGCAGCCCACGGCTTCAAGCAGTCGTCTATTTGCACGTACAGCACGACAAATTATTAACTACACTTGAATCTTTCGTAAAATTAAAAATCTAACACCCAAAACTGTACAGAGTACCATAACGAAGACGAACTGTATGTTGATACGTGAATTTCTGGAGTGACGGCGGACGGCGTGGCGTGGGGACGCAATGACGTGTGCTGTTAATTGATCTATGTTCTACAACATGTAAAACAGGAACATGAAATTAATAATCTAAAAGCGACTCATGTAAACACCTTAATCACAATATTGTCTTATTCAGAATAAGGTCAATAATTAGATTACTGCTGTCATGTAAACGTAGTCAGTGTGGTAAATAAATAAAGTCATGGGGAACTGGAATTGGTCTCGGTGTGTTTGAAGCAGCACTCTGGTTTATGCGTTGACAATTTGCTGCACGACGACAATGCGCTCTCTGAAATCTTACATTCTAACAATACTTACCATAGCTGTTCATTTCTGAACAATGAAAGTCTGCGAAAATGCCTACAAATCACATTTGCAGAGTTTGAACATCTATTATGGTTCGACAATAAACATCTGAACAATTTCCTTTAGCTTCATTTTGTGCAATTTTAATGTGAGAAATTTATAGTCCAACCAAAAAGAAATAAATCAAAATAAACCCTGCTAACTATATTGCTCCTGTGTTGAGAGTTGAACAAAACTACATAAGAACGGCTTTTGTTAAGACGTCCGATATAAGCGGGGGAAAAAAAGAAAAAGAAAAAGAAAAGAAAAAAAAGACCGTTCTGTTTCGATCAATGGTTTTTACTCCTGCATCAGAGCCGGGATTTCTTACGAGCTGCGTTCACTGTTAAAAGTTGGAAATAAGGTGCAGCGTATTCTCAGAATCAAGTAATAAATAAAACAATCCTTTTAAATAAAACAAAATATACCTGTGCGTCCTGCCCAAGTATCACCTATGTGTCGTGACATGTAGTAGTCTGTTGTACATCTCAACCGCAGCATTTTGGCAGAATTTACAAATGGGTATGATTTATAGCTGTCAGTGTTTGCTCACTACGCGTTACGGAAATACATCATACAAATCATCGAGGAATTCCCACATCAATCATTGGTCGAACATCGCGCTTGCGAGTACAAATATCTGTCACACTGGAGATCATAGCCCTTCTATCACTAAGATGAGAAACTAGGAAATGTTACTGTACACATTTTATTTGTCCCTCTGTATTACGCTCCCAGGGTTAGGGCTCTCTGCTCACTCATGCCAAGAACACACAAAGCATTGTATACTGGTAGCAGCTGTTTTTCGAATGACGCGAGATTCTGTTATACTCGACATTGAGCACAGGGATTTGTATTTTGTGTTCACCCATCCCTTAATAATTTCAAAAGATTTCAAAATGTTTTCTGTGTTGTAGCACTAGCAACTCATTAAACTGATGTTTAATATTGAGGGTTTTTTTTTTTTTTTTTTTAATTGATCTTATTTTATTATTATCGTCAGGTACCCCAGGTACTACATGCTCACAACAGAGCCAGACTTTTTGGTCACAGCTAGAGGCTGAGCAGATCCTCCTGAGGTGAGTCCACAGGGAGAGAGGGAGAGAGAGAGAGAAAGAGAAAAAAAAAGAAAGAGAGAGTGAGAGAGAAAGAAAGAGAGAGAGAGAGAGAGAGAGAAAAAGAAAGAGATGGAGAGAGATGGGAAGAAAGAAGAGAGAGAGAGAAAGAAAGAGAGAAACAAAAAAGAGAGAGAAAGAGAGAGCAAGAAAAGAGCTAGAGAGGGGAAGAAAGAGAGAGAGAGAGAGAGAGAGAGAGAGAGAGAGAGAGAGATGGAGAGAGAGAAAGAAAAGATGGTACACAGCGAAGGCTTCTCTCTCATCTCCTCTGCCTCCTGTGTTATGTGTTAAATGTAATGACATGGCACACAGCGCAGGGATGAGGACACACTATTTTAGCTTGGTGCGCTTAACACCCGTCGCAGGGCCCACCGAGAGCCCAACCCACATCAAACAGAATCTGAAGCGCCATGTGGCTGTGCCGGCTAAAGTAATTACACCTCGTTCTTCCCCAGCAGCCTCCCAGAGGAGCGTGAACACAGTGCAGAGTTGTTCAGCACTATGAAAGCATTCGTGACTGCGTCATCTTGGTGTGAAGCCTGTGGAACAGTGTGGGTGAGACTGCTCCCATGTGTGCGATGGGACATTTTTACCTGAATGACTGCACACCGTGGAGGGAAATAATACTGTGAGACAACGTAATAGAAGAGAGACGGAACAGTTTTTCCCCCTAGCTCATTCAAAAGAGAAACGACTGGAGACGATCACAATCACGAGAGTAAAAGATATCGCATCGATTTGCGGGAAGTTCAACACGGGAAAAGTGTTTGACTCGACACTTTTTGATCATCCATTTGGTTAACCAGATTATATTACACTGTCATCCAGGCTGTCCCAAGAGTCTCCATACCTGGGGGACTACGTACACCAGCACCACGTCGGCTGTGCCTTTGTCAGTGGATGTTCGTGGACGTCCGCAACATGTCCAGTCTTTTTTAATTTGTTAAAGGGAACCCCGACTGTGAAGACCTGTAGGCCTGAACACTGCCCTCTCCTACTAAAATACCTTGTTAGAAACACACAAAATGTTTCCATTCTTTTAAAAATCCTTAATGTTGAATACATATTTGGACCTATGGAGGCTGCCATGACGTTACATGTGCAACACTCTCAGAGTCGATGACATAAAATGGTTGTGTGTGAGCACTCTGAACCACACTCCAGCGTAGAAGCCATTAAACAAAAAGAACTAGCTACTAGCCCCTACAGCAGGAACAGAATGCCACGTGTGCTGCTTTTGTAGTTTCCATTCGAAAGGCAACAAGGGAGGTGATGCGAGAAGACGAACCCAAAAGGACCCATGTCACACCCCTCGTCATCTCCCTGTAGCCGTCCTTATCAAATTCAAGGCCTTGATGCTCACGTACAAGACCTTGTCAGGAACAGCACCCCCCTACCTCAACTCTCTCCTGAAGGCTTACGTTCCCTCGCGCGATCTGCGATCGATTAATGACCGACACTTAATAGTGCTTACTCAGCATGGCTCAAGATCCCTTTCCAGAACCTTCACCAAGTAACCCCTAAAACGCCAACCCAACATGATCCATGTTCAATAAAAAAAATTAAAAAATTAAACCCTACTCTGCACACTTTCTAGAATTCAATTAAAAGATCTTGTATAGTAGCACTACTTGTATTGTTCTCCGCTTGATAATCACTTTGCTTGTATTCCCTCATTTGTAAGTCGCTCTGGATAAAAGCGTCTGCTAAATGAATAAATGTAAATGTAAGAAGAGGAGAAATGAATGGGGAAATACTTTTGGGCCACCCTGTAGTATACTAAACAATCAGTGATAAAACGACTATACTCAGTGTACCATAATAACACGAGAAAGAAAACCCACTGCAATCAAATGAAAGTCATTTTAAAAAGTTATTTTTGCTCATTTGGTTCTTTGAGCTTTTGAAAAAAGCTTGAATAACAGTTTTTGAGAATTTCAACAAACTGTATTCTGTATTGTTACGCAGCATGTGTAACCAATCAACGTGTGATTGTTGTTTGTTTTTTTTTTTAAATCCCCTGGAGCATATCCTGCTTCTAGATAAAGAGGAAGTTACTTGTTCAAAGGAGGGAGTGTAGGCTTTATTACGCATAAACGTTTAATACACTGGTAGTTCATGATGAATGGCCTACTTCATTATACAGTGTGTTAAATGTGTTGTTTGATACCTAGACATATCGAATCGAGAGCTTCGTCACAAACAATACATTACGTTACACTATTTTGTTACACCCCTAGAAAGTACAAATCGTTCTATTCATCACTCGCAGCCTTGACTAGCGTTCGTAGCATTGTTGCACTAAATGTTCGGCTGCTGGAGGGATTTGTCCGGGAAAGGAAAAAAAAAAAAATTGCTAGCCCGAATGAGAAATGATGCTGTATCTAAACCGAATACATCTTGATGCTTTCATTTTTCTCCTTCTCTGGTTATTGATGTCAGCTACAGCATAGAGGCAGAAAAGAATCTGCAGTATATGAGAGCACAACACTGCAGTAAACAGGCCAAGGTACAACAGATCGAGCACCTGAATGTATAGAGTACAGCGTATACATCGGTCTGCTCTCTTAAAGCTGTAATCTGTGACGAGCGCGACGACAGGAATAACACAGTGTCAGTTATTACGAATTAAGAACAGTCAGTCGTTTAGACCATCACTGCAAAAGATTTGACAATTATGGGTTCGAGTTTACAGGGTGAAGAATTTGTTCTTTTAATGAACGGCTATTTTTAAATTCAGCACACCTACGTTGTGGTTGGCACTGAAGAGCAGCAGTAACTGGTGATGGATCAAACACACAGCCATGACAGATTTTGTCGCCTTTGGTTTGTGGAAATACAAGCAATTTTTAAAAAAAAAGATGATCATGCTGACAGAAAGAAACCATTTACTGTAGGGTGAGAGGTCTGCATTGGAAAACAGGCTTGTATGATTATCTATACTATGCCATCGTGCCCCCCCATGGTGATTTGGTGATTTGAGATGGCGTAGGCTGCACCAATGCTGAGGATGGGGAAAAGGGGGCATGGACAGACATATGTAGCACGTGCATTAACATTTAATCAGTTTATTATTCTTAATTACCCATTGTATGCAAGTTATTTTTTCATGTACTGTAAAGGAATTCGTGGAATATATGGTCTGTACAGTCCCCCGTATATACAGTGCTTCTAAATGTGCAATCCAGTCTTGGTTATAGTGAACTACTCGTGAGCAGGTTCAAGCATACAGACTTCTTGTCATGGCGACAAGCTTATGGGTCTTGTTTATAGATTTAATCTTCAGTTTCCGCCCCATTAACCTGTAGTGTTATAATTCACTGAGCAGCATAAACCTAATGTAAAAATTCAGAATTTATACAGTAGTGCACTTTGATTTGGTATTCAGCCTGGTGTTTCGTTTATTGCCCAACTCGTTCAAACACAAAACACGAGATGAACAATATAGGACCCACACAGTCTGTTGTGCTTCCTGCAGTTGATTGCTCTATGAGAGATTTCAGGACTACTAAAAATGGAGGTGGTTTGCAATAACTGACAGGAAGACTGTGATTGGCTGTGAATACTAATAAGAAACACAGACTGGTGATGAAAAGCAAATTCAGTGTGATGTGATGTGACTACACAATACAGAAAGACCAGCCGGCTTCGGCTCAAAATGTAACAAAAAAGGCTGTCTGGGG
The DNA here is from genome assembly GCF_001660625.3 of Ictalurus punctatus. Taxonomy (NCBI): domain Eukaryota; kingdom Metazoa; phylum Chordata; class Actinopteri; order Siluriformes; family Ictaluridae; genus Ictalurus; species Ictalurus punctatus. Next base: position 14,712,214 of record NC_030422.2, on the reverse strand, counting down.
CAGAAGGAACGACTTGTAAAGATGAAGCAGTGAGTCAGACAAACTTCCTAAATGTGTCATTATACACTTCTGCCTTTTACCTCTTTCTACCGTGTCGCTCTGGCTGCGGATCCTCTAGAGGTAGCCGACAGAAGGATCCAAGCAAAACGCAGCTGACGCAGCACTCTGCTCGGACTTTCCCCGGCTTCTCTGGGATGGTGCGCTATAAATACCTAGCCTGAGGGGGGTGTCCTCTGATCGACACTGTGTGTGTGCTGTCCAAATGCAGTCTTACACGTACACGAGCTCATATGCAAGGGGGACATCCGATCCTTCGACACGGAGGCCAGCGTGAAGCTTCTTTTGGCTGTCCCGGCAGTCCGACACATTCCAACTGTAGCTCGAGTTACGGGCTATAGTGGGCTCTAATAGAAGTACCAGCTATACCTGGCAGCAGCGTTACCAGCAACACACAGCTTTAAGAAGGTTCTGGCTTTTTTTAAAAACTGTGCCAAGGTTGCCTTTTATACATCAACATATTATTATTATTATTATTATTATTATTATTATTACCTTACATCTATAACGCACCTTTCTAGACACTCAAAGCGCTTTACATTGTATGGAGGGATTTTCCTCAACCACCACCAGTGTGTAGCATCCACCTGCATGATGCGACAGCAGCTATAGTGCGCCAGAACGCCCACCACCCACCACCTATAGTGGAGACGAGAGTGATGTAGCCAATTTGACGTGACCTCGTTAATTTTGTTGACGAAAACCAAGATGGCAATTTTTCCATGTTGAAATCATTCTTCCCCTCAGTGTATGATGAAATAAAAAATAAAAAAGCAGAAACGCCGGTCAGAGATGAAACCAGCCAGTGGTTACTATGTCTCTGAGATTTTCGGCAGCCGCAGTGTCCACCCGTTCTACACGGCCCAAAAGGCTGCTGTTAGAATCCTGCCAGTTCCCCTGACTAACGCTTATAGCCCTACAGCACGCGACAGCCATATTAATTACACCGAACACAGCTAGTCACCCTGCTGAGATAACAGTAAGCAACAGCAGTGAGAGTGAGACGAGTGTTCCTGAGAGGGAAGTGGGGGATCAGAGAGACAGATGTTACTATGAGGCAGTGGCATATGTTGAACCAAGGTTGACTACTCATGCATGGCCACAGGAAGGAAGCAAATTTAGAGTGAGAATGAGAGAAATGGCATGAGTGCATTCTCGAGAGTAAGACCGAGTTCGATATTACGAGCAAACTCTTGATGTCCTGTCTAAAGCATTCCTTTGAATTGAAATTTCTGTCATGTTCTGCCTCCATGTCTAATTCACATTACAGATCTCTAGCATCAGCCTCTGCCACAAGAGTGCCTTCAATCTGTCTTTGCCCTATAATTAGTTAATACTGTGGTTCGATAGTTGTATCGGCACTGATACAATGTCAGATTTTTTACCAAGGAAAGGTTTAGGTGCAGCACCCAAGTGTTTTTGCAGAGCACCTTGAACCAAACAAACATAAAAAAGCATTTATTTTCATTAAATCTCAAACATGTTATTTGGTGAAATGAATAGACTTTTGACTACACGTACAGTAAGTGTTGCCAGCTTTCTTTCACAAATATGGTAAGGATAAGGACTGAAAACAACATGAACAACTTCAAATAACTTAAAATTTGCTTTGAATAATTTCAATACCCCCCCAACCCCCCGCCCAGCAGCTAAGCCCTCTGAAATCCTAGGGAAAGCCCTGACTCATTAATGTGCGCTGTATTGCTTTTTTTTTTTCTTTGACTGACAGCCCTTAACACATCTCTCTCCCTTGAATCATGAATCCTTGTTAGTCGGTGTCCAACTGTGGACTTGTATTAGATCTCTACCAGCTCCTCACCTTATGAAAGAGAGCTCTGAAAAAATAAATAAATAAACATAAGAAATGCTAAAATGTAACCATTCATCTCCTTCTCCCCACTGAGCCCAGACTGCATGTCCCTGACTTGAATAATGCGTTTACATTATTATCTCTCATAATCTAGATCATTCATTTGTCGGAGTATTCTAGTAAAAAATAAATAAAAAAAACTCCACTCCCACTACAATCTCTTTAGGTAAATAACAGCCAATCATATCCCCAGAAAAACCTGAAGCAGTGGTTTGCACTCAGCTGAAATGATACCACTGGCCTCTTTTTGACCATGTACCTGCTTGTGTCTGAAAGCAGATATAACTGCAGAACATTTCTGCTTGAAAAACTGCACCGCAGGGCTCCTGAGTGGCGCAACAGAAAGACAGTTTGAATCCTAATGTTGCCACAGCCACCCGTAGCTAGGAGTCCGAGAAAACAAAATTGGCCTCTCTGGGAGGGAGGGATGGCATACTCTCTCTCCTCTATCGATCACAGCGACGCTAGCCAATCGTGGGCGTCTGTAAGCTCATGTATGTGGAAGAGAGCGCGTTCCTCCGAGTGTGTTACGCCACACCCTGAGCAGCAGTTTGAAAAGACTCGGTCGACTTGCTACATGTGCCTCGGAGGAAGCCTTTGGCCTACTGGTTGGTAGCTGCTGTGTGATAGGGGAGTGCTGCCTGATGGGTAGGAACTGGCCATGACTAAATTAGGGAGAAAATCAAGGAAACACTGTAAACCCCACACTAACGGCGCTTACACATTTACAAAATGAGCACCTAGCTAAATTAACCAGCTTGCTATTTAATAACTGACCATTAACTTCCACTCATCTTTCCCGGTTTTGTGTTCTGACTGTTTCGTGTAGCTCTTGCATTTCAGTATAACCAAGGTAAATGCAATTATTTACTCATCAATACACGTTATAAGCTGAGGCGGCAGCATAGCTACGCTGTGGACAGGTGAACATTTCTACATTTTTATTAGGCTACACATTACAGTTCCCTACAAAATGGTGGCCTGTCCAGACACCCTGCACTCCTTGTAACGATGCTATTTTGTATCAGTTTAGTTAGACAGATGCTGCCACAACAGACAAAAGACCTTATTAAACAATTACTGAGAGCCTCTTAAGTTCAGAGATCACTCCCGGTTCTTGGCTTTCAATCTACTAGAGCCTTCTAGGGTTATTCGAGAACTCAGAGCGGTTATTTAGCTTAACTAATACTAAACTTCCACATTTCTGACCATCACTAAGCATTATATTTGGGAAACTGTATTTTTGTTGCACTTGTACCTTCATTCGTTGCTCACTCTTCTTCAGTAAGCACTTCATCCTGTCTGGGTTGCGTTGTATCTGCAGCTGTATCTCAGAAACACTAGGTGTGGGGTGTAAATGGGATGCAAATGGGATGCCAAGTCATCTCAGGGTAGCCGTTCACACACACTCATTCACACCAAGGGGCAAGTTAGCAGTCTATCCATCTACTGGCATGTTTTTGGGAGATAAGAGGAAACCGGAGAACCCAGAGGAAACATGAAGCACATGCGAGCCTCAGGATCAAACCGGGGAGCCTGAGGCTGTGAGGTGGCGAAGCTACCCGCTATGCCAGATCTGCATTTATACAAAGACAGTAAAACTGCATTCAATTCAATTGCATGAAAGGAGGTCTTAAATCTGTGGGATCTGTAGCTGCAATGCTAAATCACTCTGAGCTGGCAACAACATGATAACATACTACAATGGCAGAACCATGTGGTGAGTCACAGAGTACTCGAATACAAGTCGGAGTTTGTTCTCCAGCTCAAAACTAGCCAGTTGGAAAGGTTTGTAAATAGGCTGTTTAAAGATTAACAGAAGGCAAATTCATTTATAGACCTGTGCCCATTCAAGCTGGCAGAGGTTCTTCGTCACTTCCACTGCAAAAAAAACACCAAACAAACAAAATAAACTATTGTATAAAGGCATTGTAGAATGGTCTTACAGACAAGGATTCAGCACGGAGGTATGAACAACCAAAGATCATGCAAGCAAAAGCGACAGAAATCATCGTGCATTTCAATCATGTAACTGTGATCAGCTCTGTTTTGTGCCTTTTTGGCTGTTTGGGGTACTTGCGGTTTATGTTTTAGTGGTTGGGGAACTGTGCGGTAAGTGGAGCAGAGCTGGGAATAGAAGATAGTGAAAGACGAGTCAGACTGGGGGGGGATAACAGTAAAGTAACAGAAGCTCAAATTTAAAAACAGAAAGAAGGAAGAAGCAGAATTAGGCACTGCATGGAACCAGAGGAGCCATTTTAAGCGAATGATTCAAGCAATGTGTGTGAATTACACACTGTGGTTTTAAATGGTTTTAATAGTCATGCAAGTGGCATATTACAGCATTTTCTAGATTGTTGATGCAATATCGAAATATCTGAATTAAATTCATTTCTAACTTTCTAAAGTCATTGCGTTTTAGGAAAATAAGATTGAGAAAAATAAAAGTTTTGTTTTTAAAAACCGGTCCTAATGAATCATGTACGGAACGCCCAGGGACGTATTAACGGGGGAAGCGACGTCCGTTCAAATTTCACATTGTCTTTACAGGGCCTGCCATGCTGCACAAACAAAGCTTACATAAGCAAACAGGATCTAGCCAAGTGAAGACGGTACCACCTAGTTCTCTGTGTGTGTGTAAACTCTACACTAGAACAACCTTGTACAATGCATTGTGTGGGTTCTTACCATGGTTTACTAACAATATAGTTCAAATGAATTAATCCATTTTGGGGAAGCAAAAAAAAAGGTCAAGCGTACCATGTTACAAAAACACTATACATCTTTTAGTACTGGTACTAATTGACCTGCTGATGACGGCGTAAGATTTCATCATTATCGCCTTTCTATATAAATGCCAAGGGAGTGTAATGCATCATCGGAAGAAGACACACTGACGACGTTTACATGGACAGCAGTAATCTAATTACTGACCTTATTCTGAATAAGACAAAACTGTGATCAAGGTGTTTACATGAGTTGCTTTTAGATTACTCCTTTCATGTTCCTGTTTTACATGATATAGAACATGGATGGATTCCAACTGGAGTCCGACGTTCCCTGCAGAATTTCACCTATCAACATACAGTTGGTCTTCATTATGGTACCGTATACAGTTTTGGGTGTTTCATTTTTAATTTTACGAACACTGCAAGTGCAGTTAATTACCCACTATATAGTATCCAAGATACATGTATTTCACCGACGACATAGTAGGTAAGCACACGGTTTCGGATGCAGCCATGCTCACTTGTTTGCCGTGTGTGTATGTGTCCTGTTGCAAAATGCGGTGAAAACTCCCACACGACGTTAATAGTGTGATTAAGGCGAGTACATGTCTGTAATGCAATTCGATAATGCGACTAAAACAGGAGTACTCCACACATCTTAATTCGATTTGTGTTTACTTCGAGTATGACTTTAATCAGATTAAGGTAATCAATAATCGCTGTTTACGTGGTAGTTTCTTAATCAGAGTATCGTCTTAATATCAAATCATTGTTGTCCGTGTAAACGTACTGAAGGTCATATCACCCTGCCACTGGATGTTAATCCCCAGTCTTGGTCTTTGATCTGTGAGCTACTTTGGAGTTATTTATTAGGGATGCGCTGATAAAGAAGCATTTCGATATGACCGCTCTGATACAGACATCCTCGTAGTAACTGTGCCATTTCTCTGCAGCGAGATTCAGACGCGAGACATCAGAGGAATGATGCCAACCTGCTTGAAGACAAAGCATGCCCTGTGTACACTAGCAGAACCTGTACTGCGTCAGTCATCATCGCACACATTCGTTCCATAAAATACATTAGCGGATCGATTAGAAAGTATGTTGAGTCTGATCTGGCATCAATCCAGAGCTTCAGGACAGCAACGTTCCACACAATGATGCACAGTAGTGGATTGGATTGGGACATCCCTATACTATTTATCTTTTGTAGCCCAACATTAATAATGATTGTTATGCAAATTGTACACAAGTTGGTGTAACTGGCTAATGTGTGCAAATAGGGCAATTTAGATTTTGGCTCAGAAAGTCATAAAAAGGACCAAAACAGAATTTGGGGAATCAAAATATTGTCTTGATCGGAATCTGCCAATCGGACTGCAGTGACTCAGTACTAATTAAGACTATTGTAGAATTCCAATTAACATCGGAATATTGATGTGCATGTAAATGTAGTCAATGACTTTAACAAATCAGATAGTTTCTCCATGAAGCCAATAAACATGCACTGGGTAGACAAACGTTTTTTTTCTGGCGACAATCTTTCACACACATTATTCAAAGTAATACTTTATTAGGTACAGCTGTAACCCTGTTCATTTACACAATTATCCAATCAGCCAATCATGTGGCAGCAGCACAATATACAAAAGCACAGCTAGAACATTCAAGAGCTTCAGTTAACGTTCATATGGAACATCAGAATGGGGAAAAGTGTGATCTCTGTCACTCTGACCATGGCGTGGTTGTTGGTGCAAGATGGGCTGGATTGTGTTTTTCAGAAACTGCTGATCACCTGGGATCTCTCGCACACTCTCACACACACACACACACACAAAAAACAGTCTCTAGAGTTTACACAGAATGGTGCAAAAAAAAAAAAAAAAAAAAAACATTGAGTGAGCAGCAGTTCTGTGGGTGGAAACACCTTGTTGATCAGAGAGGTCAGAGGAGAATGACCAGGTCATGTTCGAGCTGACAGGAAGGATATAATAACTGAAATAAGCACTCTTTACCTCTTTACAACCACATTCTTATGTCAAATCTTGAAGAGGATGTGTTACAGTAGTAGTTGTTTCTGTATCAATATCCTAGTATTTAATGGGTGACAGTAGGTTCAAATTTTAGTAACGTGACAATACCTACCTTTAAAAAAAAATTAAAAAATAAATAAATAAAGGTACCATATAGTGGGGAAAATAAAGTTTTGGGCACGTCAACATTTTATATGACCAATAAGGTTATTTACATGAAATTTTCACAAGACATCAGTATTAATATAAAATATTATGGAAATATAAAGAATTCACAACATTAAAGTCCATAAATAAAGTTATGTGTAATAAAGTGGAATGAAGGTCTTGTGAAAGCTCTTCGCTTTTACCCATCATGAGATGTTTCTTGTGTGACACCGTGGTAACGAAAAGCCTTTTTATAGACCATCAAATGTACTAACCCAGCTGATATTAATTTGCACAGATAGGAGGTGTAATTACTTACGGATTTCAGCTGGTTCCTTGCTTTCCCTTGCCTTAGAAAACTGCTTTTTCTTAATGTGTTCATTACTTTTTCCCCCTGTGTCTTCCACTTTATTACACATAACTTTATTTATGGACTTTAATGTTGTGAATTCTTTATCTGTGTAGATTTCTTGAGTTAATACTGATGTCTGATGAAAATTTCATGTGAATAGCCTCATTGGAAATATATTTACTGAAAAAAAATGTTGATGCATTCAATAATTATGTCCCCCATATGTACATGCAATCTCTCTCTCTCGCACACACACAGAATTAAAAGGAAATGCTGCATCATGAGCCACAACCATTTACAGAACATATTAACAATGTCAGTTTATTTTAATGACCCTGAGAGTCAGAAGTCTGAATCAGTAGGCGGTCAGCGAACCTGCACTCAGCACTGATACAAGCTCTCGGTAATCAACCCGTCCCAAGAGAGGGGACAAAATGCCGTGAGCAGTATTGCACAATCCACCCGCTCTGCGCATTAGCCAGGCTGTACCCCAATGATATAGTTAGCACACAGTCAATCTACCACATTCATTCCTCCCTCTCCCTCGCCGCATTCCATAGACATGCTGTCACGGCTGTGCACCACAACATCCCCCACTTCACATATATGTCTCCGCCCCTCCCTTCAGGGCTTTCCCTCTGCCCACTAATCCACCATTTACTTGCGCAGCTGACTTTTCAAGTCTCGCTCTGAATATGGGCTGGTCTGTCATGGAGTGCTGAGAACCAGAAGGACTTGTCCATACTCGCCTAACGTTTCCCAGTCAGTCACAGAACAATGCCCCCCCCCCCCCCCCCCCAAAAAAAAAAGCCACTGGCACAATCCTAGCACATTCCTATATACACAGCAAAGGGTAAAAAAAAATGGCGACAATGAGTAACCCTGATAATCATCCACAGTGTCTCGACAGCTACCGTTAGGGATCGTAAAGAAAAAGTTGAGAGAAATCAGTTCCACAGGTCTGCACTTCTCACGGGGTTCAACACGAGGCATGTAGAGCAGACACACCTTCATGTTCATACACCACTTCCAGCACAACCTCCACCGTGGAGCAACTCCAACTGCATAATGGGTGTGAGCTTTCTAGTGACTGACAGAATGAGATTGGCTTGCATTTTACACCCCACGTAAGTGAGAATGTGAGAAGTAAAAACAAGTAGCAGTATTCTTTTCTCTCTCTTTTCTCGTGCATGGTTTTAGCAATTTCCATCTAGAACTTAAGCCGTGTTTACACTGTACGATTTTCCTCCTAAGACGTCACACTGGGCGAGCTGCGACTGGTGGTCTTTGAGACTGTAATGAGTCGGCAGCCGATGTGGTGCCATTGCAACCAAACACAGCCGAGGGTCACAAATGTTTTTGCGAGTGCTGCTATGATGCTTGTCTGAAAGCCACCAATAGGAGTACAGCAAAGGATTATGTGAAACTCAAAAGAACAGTCCCTCCAGAATTTAGCAATCGGAGAAATTAACGCAAAATCAAGCAAACCCGCAATACTAGGAGGAGCTTGCAATGTTTTCCAAATTACCGCAGATTTGGGCCAAGACGTTTCAAGTGACGTCATCACCACAAAGTACATTCAGGTATTCACGTGCGTCGAACATGAGCACAGCTAAAAGGCCTCATTTATCAATAAACATCATGGCGAAAGACCGTTCCAAACAATTTCGTGCGATTACAATTTCGTAATTCAAGTTGTTTTCCACAAAAAACTCCACAAGTTGCATTTCAAATTTTGAGAGAGGGAAAAAAGCAGCAGAAATAATAAGCATTTTTGGCTGCAACAATCACACAAAAAACTCCGAGAAACCCCGTGTGTACTGAGAGATAACTACAAATGTTTATGTTTGAGCAAGCGATATTTTTATGTTAACACGCCAACTTGCTCATATAGGTGGCGATATGATAAAACCTTTCCATGACGCACAGTATAGAAGTTTACTAAGAAAATTCCAGCAAAGCTTTAGTGCTGCATAGAACGCATGTCAAAACTTGCGCTTCAGGATATTTAATGAACGCCATGCCCTTTATGCGATTTGAAAAATTTTATACAAAATATCAAATCATCGGTTTCTAATCAGTTTGTAATTATTACCAAAAAAAAAAAAAAAGTATATAAAAAAAAAAATAAGGACCACAAAAAAGTGTATTGTGGCATAATTTATCACAATATCAAATGTTATATTAACGAATCATTCATTTAACTTTAATATTCTTGTTAACACAAGCTCACTTTGAGGAATGGGCATTGAACATGTTCTCTTTTACCCAGCCATGAACAGCTGGAAATTCCTCCTTTGCCTTGTTCTGTTCAGGTCCAACTTCAGCTAGGCTTCTATTCAGTCCGTACAGGATTTGGAGGAGTTATATTGTGACTGGAACGGCCAAAAATGCTTGATTTTGCTGCTGCTTTTTTCTAAATGAATTATTTGTAGTTTTTTGAAAGAACTGAAGAATTGGTGAAATTGAACAAAATTGTTCTGCACGGTCTTTCACGGTGATGTTTGTTGGTAAACGAGACCTTTAATCTGTACTCAAGTTCGACACGCATGAATCGAAGCGGGCTTTGTCTGAATGTGCGTTGTGGTGACGTCACATGACGCGTCATGGCTCAAATCTGTGGTGATTTAGAAAAATCGCAAGCTCCTCTGAATATTGCAGAGTTTCTTGATTGCTTCTGGCATCGCAAAATCCTGGAGGGACGGTCTCTTTCCCCTGTTTTCCTGATTTAAGCGTAACAGTCGTTTTCTTTAGACACAGGTCTATTGTTAAAGGATCTCCATCATATAACCTGATATGCAGAACACATCATATAATCTTAAACGGATAAACCAGTCTTTCACAGAATTCTCCCAATATTTTACTGGGCTCATCTTATGCAACGTGACAAGTAATAATCTTAAAAGCCTGTTGAAATCCCAGTGGAAAACTGGCTTTAGTTTCCAAGTGCTAAACCTGCTCAGGCATTAACGAACTGTTCGAGATGATCATCCTGATTCACCGTGCAGGCGCTTCTGTCGCTGACTCTCTCCTTGACTACAGGTGGCGATATTTGTAGTGAAGCGGCTATCGATTGACCTCTGGCGCTGCTGCCGCAGATTTCGAGAGGAGGCTCTAATGACATGCTCTCTCTGGTACTTTCTCGCCAGCGCTGCACGACGCCTGGGCTAACTGAGCAGTGCTAAGATACCGCTCTCCTGAGGGCAGTGTAGATCCTCACTCACCTCTGAAGAAATTCAAATACTTTTACACAAATACGACCACTAATACCTTTACTGCTGTCAATGTGATTCATACCGCTCGTAATCTTGAATATCAATGCAAAACTATAGGTGCACTTAGACTTGATACTGAGATTATTATAGTAAGAAAAAAAATTCACTTGTAGGATTTAGCGCCCATCTCGGTAGCCTTAAACAAAAAAGTACTGAAATGAAAGTGAAGTCAGCATGCTAATCTGTTTTTACAGATTCAGCTATTAGCTGAATGAACAGTAGACATGGCTGCTTTACTTGTATACAAAAACTGCAGGCAGAAAGTCTGGACTCTCGTTGTTGGTAGCTGATGGCGTGTTGCAACCTGAGCTGAAGTGAGTACGGGAAAAATCGATGCAGGCCGTGAGTGCACAGGGACTCCCCGTGCTCCACCTGATTAATAGCAACAGTCAGAAAGGGCACAGGCCTAATAAACACTGAAAAAGTATAAACACATTGTGCTTTCATTTTCTTTACTAAAAAAGATGCGCTGAGAGAGAGAGCGAAAGAGAGAGAGAGATACATCAGACATTCTACAATGTTATTTTCTATTATCTTTGGTAACAAAGCTTGAGCGCCACCGCTTACATGAGCATCCCAGCAGAACTGATACACAAAGCTCATACATACAGGCACATCAGGTGATTGCCATGCCCTGACAGCAATGGTCTGGCAAAACACATCCAGTTTCTAGTGAGTAACAAAGATGCTTTATTATACCTCACATTAAAGCTGTGAAACATCCAGTAACATGACAAATAAGGCTTACGCCTATACGCTTACACCTCATCCTCACAGGGCAATATACGTGGGGAATTACAATTCTAGTCTCGTTTACGTTGCGGCGATGAGCTACAGCCAATGAGAGAGCAAGGCATGGAGTGAGGTCACCGTGAGGAAGGGAAACCCACGAAACCTATGGAAGAAGCTGTACAAACATTTTTTAGTCACCTCCAACTCTCTCTGTAGCACACGTAATCCCTGCCGCCCGCATGTCCTAACCCAGTCTTTCACCCACTTTCTTTGTGTTTTCCTATACCGGGTTTCTTCAGCACAAACCATCGCGAAAACAGCTCGCACCGCTTGTTTCGGTCCTACATCCATCTTCAGATAAACAACTCCTGTTTCGTGTGAGGTTTTCGCATCATACATCTGTGTCACTTCCCGCGTGTGTTTTCGTAACAAAATGTAGTTTGGACACCAGATCGAGTCGTCGGGTGACGGAGTCGTTGTCGGATCGTGTAGCGTTTGACCCCCTGTCGCCAAGCAACCATGTAGTGCGAACACCACAATGACTTCATGACTCCCAATTACAAAACAGCAAGTCGTGTAGTGTGAACGGCACAGGGAGCCACCGATGCTGAAAGTCGCGTAGTGTGAACTTAGCCTAAACAAAAACAAAACGTATCTCATCCCAAATAACTGGTCAAAAATTTTCTAAAATAGCATATAAAAAGTATCTTAAGGTATCGTGTTTAAATAAAGTAGGTCTGTCCAAAGCATCTTAAAGAGGATCCATTATGCCCCTTTTTACAAGATGGAATAAGTCTCGGGTGTCCCCAGAACGAGTCTGTGAAGTTTCAGCTCAAAATACCCCACGGATCATTTATTATACCACGCTGTAATTTTTCTCTTAAATTTTCTCTCCTCTTTTTGGGTGTCTCTTTAAACGAGCTGCTGCACTCCGCCCCCTTTCCAGAAGAAAGCTTCGACACTACAGCAACAAAGGTGGGTCAAAGTGCACGTTTCTCGCGAGCAGCCGATGAAGACCGAGGGCAGGTTTTTTCTTATAAATCTATGTAGGTTTGTACAGGAAGTAGGTCTGGACTTACTAACGACTCGTCTCAGAATCAGTTCCTTGTTTTGGGAAACAAAAACTCTTTAATACCAAAAACAGTAACTCTTCAATAACAAATGCTCTTTATTATTGAAACTTTGCAAACTTTTTACAATTTACAAACACCTATATAACACTACATGAAAAAAGCATAATAAGGGCACTTTAATATACTTTGGACAAGATACATTAAAGTGTCTTATACAAGATATCTTGGAGTCTCTTGTCCAAAGAGTCTAATCCAAAATATATTAAATTATCTTGTCCATGGTATCCTAAAATGCCTTGTCTAAAGTATCTTGTTCAACAGTGCCATGCTTTATTTATATATTATATATATTATATATATATATATATATATATATATATATATATATATATATATATATATATATATATATATATATATATATATATATATATATATATAATCCCTGCCTAAGTGTGCTGCCATTATATTTAAACTCACAAAACTTCTTTCTGGTTACTACCAGCTGTAAATACAGCCAGTAAATAGCTCAGAACCTTCTACTGTTCTGAGACGTCATGAACGCTCCAGGCGTTCAGAAGTCCACCTCGGGGAAAGAATCAGTTTCAACAAAGCACAAAGCTTACCCGGGTTCAAGTTCTCAGCCAGAGACAAAGCACGTAAATCTAATTAGCATTAGAAACTGAGTTATGGTATGTATGGATTGTGAGATGCTCACTATTGACAAAAACTCACAAGATACTTCTGCATTTCCATAAAAATGCACAAGCCATTACACATTACACATTGTCATCTTCAATTTCTACAAATGTGACATTATTTGGTTATATCATCTGCCCATAGCACAGACTAACCAGAAATAAAGCCTCCAAAGATTCCTTGCTTGCCACAAACACAATACAGGGAAATACATTTGAAATAAGTTCCAAGAAGCATGATTTGCTAATAACCACAAGCCAAGTTTGCATTTCAAACAAGTCAGGTTTTGGTCTGAATACAGACCAGCAATACATGTAATCTAATAACAGTAAATGGTAAACATCGTGAAACAGGACAGTCGACTTTTACGTTTTCCTCTTACTGCAGATCTTGCAAAAGCAAAAGTGCAAGGTGCAACTGCAGCTTGCAGCAGCAGTAATGGCTTGGCAAATTTAAAAAGTCACCTGAACAAACAGCGGTAATGCAGTATGCTGATGGCATGGCAACAATATGCAAGAGCTTCTAATATGAGGGAGGGAGGAAAAGCGCCGGTGATAAACCCCTGAACTGCACATTAACAGAATACCTTTTAACAGCGGGCAAAATCATGGGCATGATTTGGTTTTCAATGCAATTCGATTCAAGAACCCAGTCGATTCGGCCTCATTGCGCTCTATTTAATGCAGTGGTTGAGTGCAAATTATTCCTCCTTATTCTCTGTGACTAATGACGGTTTACTACAGAACCTCCGCACATACCCGAGTCTAGAAAGGAAAAAGTGGGGAAACAACATAAGTGAATATTGAAATGTCCCAAACCCATGCTCTAGTGAGCAGGAACAGATTTGGCCTAAACATAAACCCACACAGGAAGAACACACAACCCTCCCTCTGAGCTCACGATTGAACCGGGGACCCTGAAACTGTGAGGCAGCAATGATGAGGCATGAAAGCTGGACCGAATATTAAACTCCCAATTACTCAAACAAACGAAACGTATGAATGGGGCATGTGTGTGTGTGTGTGTGTCAAGGCTGCACACGCACCCTCGCTTCAAATGCGCCAGTAGCTAGACTATGTTTCCATCCATGTATTTTTATGCAAATTTTGGGAGATCGCACAGAAAAAACAAACAAGCAAACAAACAAAAACAAAAAAGCTGGATGGAGACACCTGAAGTGAATAAATTCTCCAAAATGCACAAAAAAAAAATGTATGCACACGATTTTTTTGAGGAAAAAAAAAAAAAAAAAAAAGTCATGTGACTTTGCCGCAACAAATCATGTGATTGGATAATTCGCTCAGAAAAGAAGAAATGGCGAAGAGCAAAATGCGCCAGTTTCCCTGGTGGATTGGTGGTTTTGTTCTCTTGAACACATGGGATAGAAACAGTGCTCAACTTGCAACGGTTTTAAGCGATATTCCATTTTTTTGCGCAAGTTAAATTCACAACATGGATGAAAACATAGCTAGCGACACGTCACGTGTATAGCACGTTTATCAGGACTGCTTTTCACAAATGGCTTATGAAATGTTAGGAGCAGGAGAACAGAACAACAAATTATTAACCAGCTGTTCATATTGATGGTGATTAAAACTGTAATTAAACTATTTTCTCAACTGCGGTGCAAATGTGCAGTAATCCAAATTATCCGTCATGCTCTAGGAAAATGCAAGTGATGTAATGGCTAAATAAATAAAATTAAATCGCACTCTTAAGAATCGATCTAAATTCTAAGCCAATAATCCCAATCCCTGTTTCAACAAGACACAGCATACACTGACTCCACCTTCATTTGCATGACATCAAGCTCAAATGCAAACCAGAACAAACAAAGCTACTGTCCAACACTAAAGCAAGCTTCCTCGGGAGTCATTTGCATGGAATCCTGTTCCCCCAGAATTAGCATCTAGCACGCTAACTGGAGAAGCGGATTCCATTACATTCCCTGAAGTTAAGCTTCTCTGATCCATTTATGCGAGCCATATGCCGAGCGGGTGAGCTGCTTTTCTCTGGTGCAAATCTCAAACATGCAATAAGCTAATGCGCGAGTAATCTAATCGGAGCTCGTCAAGGCCGTGACTTTATGCTCCAATACTGTAGTTTGTGTTTTCAGACAATTGCTTCGTGCGATGTTTCCAACACAAAGCTAATGTCACATTTGGCTCAAGGCATCAGGTGAATGAAGGGGAATAAATATTTTTCACGCCTTATAACAACACTGATGTATTGTCAAACATGTGGGTCATGACACGAAGACATTAGAGATTCAAACAATACAATAAAAGCATGAAAGTAACCTCCACAACTATCTTATAGCAGATATAAATTCAACATGGCTTGTCCATTAGTTTTGTGAGCGCAGTTCCTGTGGTACCTTAAAATTATAAGCTATCTGGCTTGTAGATGAAAATTAGTTAGAAATATACTGACATGACACTGGATACATGTGAGAAGAAAATCAAACAAACATTACTTAACGTATAAAACCATCCATCCATTTTCCATGCAGCTTAATCCCAGGGAACTCAGGGCACGAGATGCGGGACACCCTGGACAGGGTGACAACCAATCGCAGGGCACAATACCACACGTTCACACACTACAGATAATTTGGAAATGCCAATCAGACTACAAAACATGTCTTTGGACTGAGGAAGGAATCCGTAGTACCCGGAGGAAACCCTCGAAGCACAGGGAGAACATGCAAACTCCACGCACACAGGGCAGATGCGTGACTCGAACCTCCAACGCCAGAGATGGGTATAAAAAATATATAACATTTAGAAGCTGTTTCTGGATTGGTCTTAAGGAGAAATTGTCAGAAACTGCATAATTCCACGGTTTTGCCTTGTCTTTGTTTAAGCCCTGCTCAACTACCCCCAACCCTCAAAAAAATAAACAGCAAATCAATACTCTGGCATTATCGACTCTCAAAAACAGACAATTTTGGGAACGTCGGATACCCTGTTTTAGTTTCAAAACTCCAGGCTCGCGGTTCAGTGTAAACAGACCAAAATGAAGACTTTTGAAAACCAAAGGCGTGTCTCCGCCCACATTCGCTCCCTGATTGGCTCTTCTGGATCATTGCGTATCCTTCCCCGATTCATCAGGGACCATACGCCCATTATGCTACCTTGATCATATACACAACACAGAGACTGAACCACAAGCTTTGCTGGCTTTGTTGTCATTCTCAACAGCCATTGTGCAGTTACATTCTGTATTTTATAAAACTACAGCTGCCTACATGCGCAAGAGGCGAGCTATGATTAGAGAAATTGGCAACATATCTCATTTCAAGAGGCACAAGTCCTACATGGAACGCCGGTTTGGACTACCAACTAACTTCATGCTTACACTTGTATGCACATGCCCAGTGTGCAGGAACGGTCATGTGACATGCGTATTCGGTCGTGTAGTGTGGACGGAGATCGATTCAGAAACACCGCAGAAATGCCAGTGTAGACAAGGATGGTTTTCATTTTATAAACACACTAGTATAAACAGTGCCTTCCTCATGCACTAATCAAGCTAATTGCTTTAACACTGAAAGGGTAATAACTACACTGCAGTAGTCAAGTTCTTTTTGACATTAATCAACTAAACATACACTTTTATTAAGCAAATCTATTTTCCATTTTTCCCTCGAGCTCTGAAGTGACACGATTACCTTGCTCCAGTAATGGTGGAACAAACGGAGCCTTTCCTTTTATATTCGAAATACACTATTGCATGTCAGCCTGAACAAGTAAACAACTCCTTTTTCACTTTTACTCAAGAGCACATAAAATGCAAGCTTGTACACACAAACACGTATCTCGGTGGCAACTTTGTGTAGAGGAAAAAAAAGGACCCAAAAAAAAAAAAAACGGCGAGAAACCATCGACACTAAAAGTGTATCTGATGTTCTTTGTGTTTTTAGCAGCATGTGCTCAGCTTGCCCGTGTACATACAGTACATACTTGTGTCACACTGCATCTCTCCCAGAGCCAGGCTGAACAGATGGACTCTCTAGCTCCTCTGCCTGAAACCCTCCTACGCTGGTCATGCAGTGCCTCCAGGAAACTCCACACTAATTCCATCTGAGGTCAGGAGTGTTTTCTGCTACTGCACTGGGGTGCTTGGGAGTGAGCTGGTCTGAGTGGGAGAACACAAAAAATAAAAGCGCTCCGTGTCTGTTCAGCATCGTTTCGCAACACCAGTGCATTCGGCATGGTTTCCCATCACTACTGCTTGTGGTTACGCTAAGAGATTGCTGGGGTTTTCTGTTTTAGTCACACATGGGAGAGTGAGTGTAGTCAGCATGTCAGGCTGAGTGAGTGTTGTTCTATACTACTGGCTTTAAAGCAGAGCTGTAGTATTGATGCTAGGTAACTGTTTTCTCCTTTCAGTCTGCTCTCCTTCCTCTCAGTCTCCCAGACACTACATTACTCTGCTCTTCTCGTCAACATAAGTGTCTGTGGTCTCAGCAGCTCAACTCTTGCCACCCTCCACATCCAAACATGCTGAGAGACCGTCCTGTCACACACTGCACAGTAACTGGCACACTTCCCCAAATGCCAGGCCACCTGAACGCACTGCAGTACTGCACGAGATCGCTACACAATGACGGAGCTCTGCATTCTTGTAAATTGTCAGGAGGATTGTGAAACACACATACTGTCTCACGGTAGAGAAAGAAGGCAGCTTGTTCAGAGACCTCTGAAATGATCACTATAATATGTTTACAAAATGACATTCTGCAAAAAAAAAAAATATATATATATATATATATATATGTTTTTGAAGAGCATTTGTGTTTAGAGTAGAAATACTGTATAGCAGTAGTCACCAACTCTCTTTCTTGAGATCTACTGCCCTGGAGGTTTTGGCTCCAACCAAAATCCAACACGACTGTTTTAGTTGCTCAAGAACTTCTTAAGGCAGTGATTAGATGGTCAGGTGGGCACGATTATGGTCAGGTGGGCACGATTATGGTCGGAGCTAAAGTCTTCAGGAAGGTGGATCTCCAGGTACAGGGTTGGTGACCACTGATTCATAGAAATAAAATGTTCTTACTCCCTGATTCACACAATGTCTAGAGGGTTAGAAAACGTTACATATAGCGAACATTGACTCTACCTGTAAAGCCCCCATGAAATGGCTGAAACAGGAAGTCAGAGTGACAACGAGTTAAAGTGTTTGACTGACTTACACAACAGCGTTTGACATACACCGCCCCCCAACACCTGACAGTAGTTTAGAGATCTAGCTAATTATGAGAACAGCGAAGAGCCTTTTCTAATTACTGTTGTTGATGGAGAATCCCCAACGGTGCACAACGATGGAATCATGTTCTTACTTAGTCTAAGGAAACTGTGTAATGAATATGAATAAATGATATAAAATGAATAAACTGCAAACATTTTTTCCCCTCAACTAAATGGTAGTGTGCTGGAAGACGCACTGCCAAAAACACACCATTAAACCATGTTTACTGCTAAAGAGTTACTACTGGTGCTGCTAACACACTGCTACTGTATGGTTAGGCAAGACACACCTCCAGGGGTGGGGCATATATAACTCTAGAGAGCATTTAAGTCAATGGTCACTAACCCTCTTCCTTGAGATCTACCTCCTTGCAGGTTTCATTTCCAAGCAAAATCTAACACACACCTGTTTTAGTTGATGAAGAACTTCTTAAGGCAATTATTAGATGGTCAGGTGGGCACGATTATGATTGGATCAAAAGACTTCAGGGCGGTAGATCTCCAGGAACAGGGTTGGTGACCACTGCTTTAAGTGGATGCTCACAAAGTTTGGCCTAGATATAAAAGCTGACTCGCTACTGGTTTTCAGTAAATTGGACCATGCCACCATTTTCCTCATGCCAGAATATAAACAAAGGCTTGTACAGAAAGTTCTGGAGAGGAGGGTGGTGCAGCACTGGTTTACCTTATCGGAAGCTGCGCTACAGGTCACACCCCAAAAGGTCTACTGAGAATGCCATCTCTCACGTCCTACACACCACCCTCACACATACGTACAACAACAAAGTGAACTATGCGAGACTGCTGCTTATAGACTATAGCTCAACCTTCAATACCATAGTCCAATACAGACTGGCCTTCAAGGTCAGGGACCTCAGCCTTATTGCTCCCCTCTGTGACTGGGTCCTGGATTTACTCACACTCAGGTAATGAGTGGGCCAGTTTCCCTCAATCACCATCCTGAGCACAGGAGCCCCCCAAGGTTGTGTCCTGAGTCCCCTTCTAAACTCCCTCTACACACATGACTGAGGTGAAGTTGTGAGCGGACACAATTAAGTTTGCTGACGACACAGTTCTTATGGACCTCGTCTCGAACAACAACGAGGCTGCCTACATTGACGAAGTGGAGTAACTCATAGCTTGGTGCCAGGTTAACAGTGTCTCCCTGAATGTCAGTAAGACCAAGGAGCTGGTTATGGACTTCAGGAAGAGGCAGCAGAGGAACTACACCCCACTCGAGATCAGCAGGACCCCTACGGAGAGAGTGAGTAGCTTCATGTACCTTGGAGTACACATCTCTGAAGACCTAACCTGGACGCATCAAGCTAATGCTCAGGTGATCAAAGCCAGACAACGGTTATACCATCTGAGACTGCTGAGGAAATTCAGCCAATCCCAGCAACCCTGAAAAGTTTCTATAATAGGGCTATAGAAAGTTTACTGACTCTTGCATCTCAGCGTGGTATGGAAACTGCTTTATCCAGGACCGCAAAGCCCTGCAGAGAGTGGTGACCCATCTCCGGGTCTGCTCTCCCCTTTCTGCACAACATCTACACCAGGCGATGCCATACAAGAGCAGCTAAAATCATCAGGGACTCCACCCACCCTGGTAACGGTCTGTTCAGCCTGCTGCAATCAGGCAAGCGCTTCTGTAGTCTGATAGCTAAAACTGGGAGGTTTAGGAGGAGCTTTTTCCCTCAGGCCATCAGAGTCCTCAACACAGGCATGTCCTCCATAAAGATCCGTTAGGACTCCATAAAGACTTTACAGTCACTCTGCACTCCATCAAGATTCCATACACTGCATTGCATCGATAAGACATGTAACACATTATATATTTTGTACCCCCCTTTTTGCACATTCCTGTACATATATTTCATATTTCTCATTTCATCTTCTTCTTCTCTTACTATTATTTCTATAAGTTCTGCTCTTTTTCAGTTTAATTTAGTATTTAATGCCCAGTCTAAAGAGGAGTAGGCCAGGTTTTCATTTCACTGCATATAATTGTGTATGTGACAAATAAAAATCTTGTATCTTGAACATCAAATTGTTTTGATCTTTTTCCAGGAACTATAAAATCTGAATACAATGAAAATACTTAGAATAAATTGGTGTAAATATATGAGAATGTAAAATCTCCCCCACCAATATTGGCACCCTTGATAAATATGAGCAAAGCAGGCTGTGAAAAATTGTCATTGTTTAACCTTTTGATCTTTTGTTCAAAATACTCTGCACTCATGGATATCAAACACAACAGGTTTAACAACAAACAAAAAAAAAATCTGTGTTAAATATTGGTATGCAACAATTATTGGCACCCCTTCAGTCAATACTTCGTGCTACCTCTCTTTGCAAAGATAACAAATAGCTTTGCATCTTCTCTTATAATACCTGATGAGGTTGGATAATACAAGGCAAGGGATCAGAGACCGTTCGTCCATAAAGAATCTCTCCAGATCCTTTAAATTTCCAGGTTTAGTATCATATTAATGTCCATAATACTAAAGAAACCCCTATTTTGACTTTAGACCCTTAAGAATAAAGCGGATTTGGCTGTCAGACTTCCAATAAGCCAGGTTTTGGATATAAAAGCCAACTGAATAAACTCTTCAGGTCTGTTTGTGAGGAAGAAAAGCCCTTCTTTGAGTAATTCTGATGGGAAGGGGGGGGTGTGAGTGAGTGGGCACAGGTGTGAGAAACAAACAACCTGAATCCACAATAAACAGTGGGTGGCTTGAAGCTTGTGGTTGGAGTATGTTGAGTTACTTAAAAGTTTCTAAAATGACTCAAAAGGCAGTGTCAGGGCCGCCAGGTTCTCTCGCTTAGCCCGGTGTCCATCTTCATAAGTTGAATGTCACACACGGTTGCGCTATGAAATCTCTCAGCAGACCTCACACTGAGAAAAAGCTCCACTTGCTGAGTCACTCGAGTTGAGCTACAAAGGAACTGGCAGTATAATCATACGTGCTATTTGGGATGGGATAATAGAATGAGAAATTAACCCAGTCATACTCACAGCTTGGCTGACGAGACAAGTAATTAAGGTGTCTTTTAATGAGTTATTAAATTAATGAATTTGTCCAACTGTTCTTCTAATTTGATAATAAACAATTCCCAAGAGTCATAACCCTATTACATTCCATTAAGCCAGCATGGGGTAGTGAAAATTAGCAGCATTTCTGACATACATCCTGATGTAATGTCTAACAAGACTGGAGACTCTTGGATCTGGGTGCACTCCTCCATGCAGAACATTTTAAACTCCTTTAACGTCTTAGGTTAGTTCGTGGGGAGTACAGTTCGAGCACGTGTTTGCACTAGGGTCCAAATCTGGAGATTTTGAGGGTTTTGAACTGTTTCTGTGTTGATTTCTAACTGTATTTGGCCAGTCATCTTGTTGAAAGCTCTATAGATGGCCAAGTCTGAACCTCATGGTAGAGGCAATCAGGTATTGAGCTAAAATACCCAGGTTCTTAGCAGGATTCATGATGCTATCAATGTTCACAAGCCCCTGAACCACTAGCTACAAATCAGCCCCAACGCAGCCAGCCTTATATTTCGCATTGGCTGCTTTTCCTTGTAGGAACATATGCCGACGGTGTACATGAATAAAGAATTTGATTCTGGTCTCATCAGACCACAACACACGCTGCCAGCTGTAGTTCTAATGTATTACAATGGAAGGGTTTCATTTTGCTACACTTCCAAACAGCTTGTTGTTATGAAAGTAGCTTTTAGCTGTTGGTTTTGAAACTTGAAAACCACATGGATCAACAGTGAATTTTTAAAACATTTCTGATCTTTGGGCCTTTTTTTTTTTTTAACCACCTTCACCATCCTCCTCACTGTATGCGGGAAAGCGTTCTTGCCGGTCCAATTCACTATTATCAGACACTTTGTTATGTTCTTAACGGCATATGTATTTTCATGTCCATTACCTGATTTTTGCAGGTCAGTCTCATTTATATTGAAAGTTCTTTGGTTTTGTTCCCTTTGTATTGTACAACAAAAGGTGACTCCCATGTGCGCAACATGATTTATACCCCAGAGAAACAGGACATGGAGAAAGGCAACAACAGAATTTCTCAGGATGGAGAGAATTTTTAAAAACTAATATATATATATATATATAAAATTTTCCCCCAAATGTTTTCACTTCTCAGACTTGATTTAGTTCTTACGGGTCACTACACACATGCACTAATTATGGCCACTTGCACGACAAGCAAACTTTTGTTTAGGGGTTGAAAGATTATTTTCTTGACAAAGTGCATTCCTCCACATCTATATGTTAACAAAGCATTATACAGCACAGTAGGGGAATGTTTAAATGTTCAACTTTCACAGTGCTATTCATGCAAGTTGAATAATTACTGGATCCTTATCCAAAATGACTTAGATTTTTTTGTTGTTGTTGTTTGAGGGCGGGCGTGAACTTAAGAATCAAAGGAAGGTCATTTAAGAGAAAAAGTGAAAATAAAATCAGGGGAAATAATCCCACTCAGACCTTTTCCAGTTGCATTATTCAGAAAGCTAGCGATATCCTAACAGCGATGATGTTGACTATTCTGTATATATTTTATTGTGCAACATGCTTAAATAACAGATCCTGTCTATTATTATTATTTGTTTATATGTTAGAATTTATCATTAAAAAAATAAAACATATCAGTATATCTAATCTCATGGGATTCTGTCATTTCTGATAGATTTATTACATTCTGGTCAAAAAATTTAATATTACTTTATTTATATAGAGAAATGTGCTAACAATATGCTTGCATAAATGTGTGTATCCTTACACATACCTCAGGGCAGTACACACCCTAATACCATACTAATACTAATAACATATTACATTTCAGCTTACATACCAAAGACATTCATGTCAACTGTACATTTACATTTATTCACTTAGCGGACGCTTTTATCCAAAGCGACTTACAAAGGACAAAGATACAAGCAAAGCGATATATCAAGCAGAGAACAATACAAGTAGTCAACTGTAACAGAAACAACCTGTAAAATGCAGATTAGTTCAACTTCAGAGGAGATGGCTACCAAGCTGAGAATCATAAATTGGCCATATAGTGCATACATAGGGTGTAGAAGTTATTATGTCTTGTCTTGTGTAGTGCACATATGTAGGGAGCAGTAAGTCGTTCGGTAAGACTACTCTCGGGTCTGCCGTTACTATAGAAACAGCTGTAAATCAAGGTTTGCACCTCAAGCACAGCAGTTAGAGCAACCTCACAACAAACAAAAAAAACTAAAAGGACAACAAACTGTTTGATGATGTTAAAATGATGATGATTTTCTGTTAAAAATTTCTCCTCTGTTTATTTAGATGATGCCCCGGAGGGTCGTCGAGATGGCCACTGAATGGACAGATTTTACTAGAAGACCTGCTTAAGTTCAAAACTAGCAACTCATATTCTTTTTAAAAATATGTGTCCATTTTATTACAGTAACCCCTTTCCAAAAAAAAAAAGGTTTGCTCTTAAGGGCCACTCAAAGCGTCAAAATAATACTGGCCTGGCTTCATAGCTATGCAGCAATGACCAGCCAAATCCCACCCACCTTATGTCATCAGCTAGTTAACTGTGTTAACACATCAATTCTCTGCGTTTCCAATGTGTCCGGTCTGGTCACATTTTCACCTCAAGTGCCTTGATCAAATTAAAGTTCCCATGAAGCACGCACACGCAGAAACCGGAACGAGAAGCAAATGGCTTTTAACACCTGTTTGCATCAAATGAGCAAAAATTGCTAGACGGAATTATGCGAACTACACAAAAAAAACCTCACAATTAGAAATTATTTAACTATTGTCTTGATTCAGTAATGAACCTAATTGTACAGGAAACTTAAAATTACCTCGATTACGCAGTCATTATCAATTTTTCAGAACAATAGTGCATTTAAAAGATGAATTAAAGAAACCTCAAGAAAGAAAAACACAAAAGGTTCTTCTGCTCTGTATCATGCCTACCCACAGCCCACTCCGTATTGAAACAAAATCTTAATCCGTTCGCTCAATAATACATCAAATCCACGGTGCCCTCTGAGAGCAGGCTGGCCTGGAGTAATATCCACTCTTCCACCAAGAGCAAACACATTGTAGCTGCATGAATAGCAGGTGTAATGAATGCATTTCAGCTCTTACTCAGCCACACCTGTGGACTAAGCCTGTCCATCGGCTTTACTTTTGCCTTCTTTCTCTCAGATTTTCTTTCTGAACGCATAAAGGCACATTAGCATAAGGAGCGAGTCTTTTGTTCGGCACAGAACCTGAGCGAGAAAAAAAAAACCCTCAAGGAACACGGAATTACATAACAGACAGGATCACTTAAGACTAAAGACACGCTGCTGAACATTCCATCCCTGCGCAGCTCGACTGACAGAAGAGACAGAAATCTCTCTCACTATCACTTCTGAATTCTGACCGTCTCTAAAACCGAAACTGTTCCTGGAACCCTGGCATAAAGGAGAAAACTATGCAAAATAAGATGCAGGCGAACGACCTGGTATATTTCGCCTGCGCATAGCGGAAACGGATTTATAAACAGTGAGGCTATGGTTAAGCCAGCTAGCAGACGGCACTAGAGACAGACCGGCCATGTTGTAAATATAGGGAGAGCGGGACAGGTAAACAAACGAGAGGCTTCTCGGGCAGCTGAATAAATATTCTAATATGCGACCGACAGTGACACAGCGCTTTGGAAAATGAATCTGCACTTTGCTCATTAACTCTCGTTGAGCTTGAAATGAAGAAATAACGCCAGGCATGAAACCATCTTCAGTACAGGCTGAACTGCTGTACTATGTGCACGCTTTGGTTTATCTTTCTTTACAGAGGTGATCAATGGAAGATGTGCAGCACTAAATTATACAAGTCACCATTGCCCTAGCAGTAATATTTCTATTAGAATTACTTCTATTTAAAAAAAAAAAAAAAAAAAGACATCCATTTTGTCCTTACATCATTACATCAATACATCAAACCAGCAGCTAATGAGGTGAGAACGGAAGTAGCGTTTCTTTCCTTCCTCTCCTCCATCCCCACCCCGTAAAACTCCATTCACCCTGAGCAAAGCACTTTATGCCACTGCACCCATTACTCTGATACCTTTTGCCACGATCTCGTGAAATATTTATAACGCAGGGTCCTTCCAAAGGCACTCTGAGCCCTTTCGCTCGCAGTCTATGGCCAATGAGAGGAAACTGCTCTTCGCAGCGGCGTCTTAACGAGACGCAGTCGAACGAACGAGAGCAAAAGACTTATCAGCTCGCCGAGGGCTTTCTTATGAGAGCAATCAATTCGTATCAGAAGGGTGCACTTCCACAACAGTGCATATCCAAAGAATGGATCGCAGCAGGATTCAAAGTGCTTGCCTGCAATGATGGCAGTACATTGGCATTTAACTTGGTGGAAGGAGAGTGCAAAGAGATCTCGGGGGAATTGGTCATTGTATCAGCCCATACAGGATTTTGCGGAGTTTTGTGGCCAGAAAATGCTTGATTTTGCTGCTGATTTTTTTTTTTTTTCCAAAATTTGCGATGTTGCAATTTGTGGAGTATTCTGTGCTTTTTTTGCGGAAAACTACATGAATTGGCAAAATTGTAATCGCACAAAATTGTTTTGCATGGTCTTTCACAGTGATGTTTGTGCATAAATCAGACCTTTTAGCTGATACTCATGTCGACACACGTGAATCGCTGAATGTGCGTTGTGATGTCAAATAACACGTCTTGGACCAAATCTGTGGAAATCTTGAAAAATTGCAAGCTCCTCCAAATACAGGGCTGGGCAATATAATCAATATAATCAATATAATATTGATATCGTGATAAATGATTACGCGATACACTTTTCTGAGATATCGTTGGTATGGTGCTATATTTCTTATGTTTTTAATAATTACAAATGAAATGGTACTGAGTGGATGTTGTTTGACAATTTTTTTAATCTTCTTTGTAGGCATTAAAAAAAAGTATTGTCAAAGTCAGTTTAACATTTTTTTTGTTTATTTTACTACCGTTTTGCAGACAGATAGTTAGTTAAATGATATATGGTGATGCACCTCGTGTATTGTAGAAATGTCCACAAGTTTCGTGATATTTTTTATCATATCGCCCCGCCCTATTCCAGAGTTGGCTTGATTGAAGTTAGCATATAGGCATTTAACTTGGTGAAAGGAGAGTGCAGAAGGGGATATCTCAGAAGAATTGGTCATTGTACCGTGCAAGGACTCATTCCTGAGCTGGTTAGTGAATAAAAACAGATGCCAGAAATAAACAAGTCGCACAACTCTTAAGTTCAAGGAGCTTCCAGAAGATTGCAGAATTATAGCTTTAGGTTAAAGGCTCTTAAACTTTAATTAGAATTAGGGGAGAAAAAAAAAAAAAAAAAGTATATATGATTTATCACTAGTTATAGATAACTCATGAACGAGTCAGCTCTTTGAGTCGGCTCTTGTAGGTGAACGCTGAGAGATGGCTCGCATGCAGTATATAAGCAAGATTGTTTTGTTTTTTCTTTGTTTCCCACACCAGTGCTGTTACTCTTCAGTGCTTTTCACACTAGCCACGTTTGCTGTAGTCTGAATCCAAACGCGACTGTTCCTGGCGCCTCCCACGGCATCGGTAAGACTACATTCAGACTATCGAACCAAGTGCATTCGCCACAGACGCGCATGGAGAACACAACGCGACTCACCATATTTTTGGTCTTTTTTTGGTTATTATTTTGGTGCTGTTATTAGCAGCAGTTATTATTTGCAGCATTGGACCTCTTCTGTGTTCCACAACGCTCCCCTGCCACTGATGGTACATGTGTGTTGTGGAAACTAATGACGTCGTCATCAGCTGAAACAAGATTCAAGATTTTATTTGTCACATACACAATTATATACAGTATATAACTTGCAGTGAAATGAAAACATGTGCCGGTCTACATTACTTCCTGAACAAATGTGGACCCGAGTGCGTGTTGCGTTCACATGCACGGGAATCGGTTCAGTTCCAGTGCAACCGAACTCAGACCACCTCATACTTACAGGTAGTCTCAAGTTCGGTACCGTGATGCGCTTCCCGGTCTGCATGACAGCTTTCACACAACCAATTTCTCACATGCTCCGATTCAGACTAAAACTGCCAGTGTGAAAGCCCCCTTAATCAAAATGTTTCCATGGAAACCTCTTTCTAACATGTGCGCTCGTCTCTCAGCTGTGCGTATGAGCCAGCAGGACAGGGAGGATCCACCTGCACTCCGGCTTGTTAATAATCACATGTGGTCAAGTGCATCAGGGGAAGTGATCAATTAGCAGGATAAATGGAAATAAATCTTCGTAATGACTCAGACACACAGGAGGCACAATAAAATCACAATAACATGCAAACATGCAGATACATTAGCAGTTGCCTTGCTGATTTTACAGGGGGGGGGACGACAAAATGAGATTTTTAGACCAAAAAAACAGAGAGAGAGTTTAGAAAAAGAACAACCACCACTGGTCAAAATATTATATTGTAAACTTTGTCTGGTTTAAAGGGGAGAGAAAAAAATGCCAATGAGCCGTTTGGGAGCCAAAAGACTCGGTTCTTTATGGGTGAGCTGAGCCAAATGATATGACTCACTGAAAAGAATTCCCATCACAGCTGACTGAGAGCACGAACACCATACCCATACAAGATCACATAGTAAAGAATGAACAAAATATGAAGACTGTAATCTTTCTGGGAGAAAGAAAGATAGAAAACAAGGGGTTTCCAAACAACTCGTCCCACGACTTGTCCAACTGCAGCACGAACAAACCGAACTAGAAAAAAAATCATACATAAACAAACAAACAAACAAACAAACAAACAAACAAACAAACCAGACCAGATGAGTGAGTTTGTACCAGTGCTCTGGTCCACCATGCAACCAAGCTGTGAATAGAAATATGCGTTATCATAGCAGAAGATAACAGAGCTGTTGAGCAACACCTGGGTGTACTGCCTTCACGCTTCACCGCGCGCTCTGCTAAAACAACGTTTATAACGCCCTATGGCGCAAAGTAAACACACATATGACCAAGGCGATATTAAACCCCACCAACATGTGACAGACAATATGACGCTATTGACAACTAGGACACAAATACAGACGCGTACACGCTGTCATTGTGAGCGAATGAGACGTGCTGCTAACTCGCTAATAACTACCTTTACTTCCTACTTTCACCGCTCCAGCCGGCTAACACCCTGTTTTTCCCCTCCTAAGTAGGCAACTGGTCCATTTACCAGACCATTAACCGAACTTTCCCCTGAACGCTGCAGCGTGAAGATGTGTTTTGCATACATTAAAATGTTTATTTTGTGCACACACACAAAAAGACAACACAACACAACACCCCGTGCCATTTTAGCCTGGCGCGCTTCATACTCACATTTAATAACTCTATCCGTTGTAGACAACTTCGGCTCATCATTCGGTTTGTTTTCAGACATTTCCAGTCAAATGTGTGTACTCGCCTCTCTCTCTCTCTTATTTATATTTATATTTAAAAAAGGGTCCGTTGCTGTAGTCCTCGCTCAACAACTCTTTCCCCAAAACGGGAGACTGCAGTGATATCGCTCGCCAGAAATACTTGCAACAGGGTAACAAATTTCAGCGCCGTTACTGTAGCTAGTCTGATTTACAGCTCTACTGTAGCGAGTCTCTCAGACAGTACCACCACCAACCAACCCCTCCCTCCCTCACAAGCAGTGCAACCGAACTTGCTGCACTCGACACGCCCACTTCTATGCTACTGCTGCTTATTGGTAAAAAAAAAAATCAGCCTCCCGCTATACAGTGCTGGCTGTTGGTTGGCTCTGTGATGTGTCAATCTCTTATTAGTGTACAATTTAGGGTAAACTGCCTGATTTCAAGATCTGTCATATGAGTACAGACGCCTAAAGGTGGAACGCTATGTACTATGTGATGGGACTTTTTCCTTAATTTCATGCAAATGAATTACAAAAAAAACAAAAAAAACAATAACAATACCTGCAGTGGATATTTCACCATTCGCCGACGATCTATCATGTTAATACTGAAGATGACAGTGATTTCTTGCCTTGCGGTACTAAGACTGGGTGAAACTCGTATTTTTCCTTGTGAATAAAAACGGAACCGTCTTTTGTAAGGAAGCCCTAAAAGGCCATTTATGTCCCCTTTTTTTCTTGTTTTCTCGTGATCACGACTTAATTTTTTTTGTTGTTATCTCAAGATCACGACAAAGCAACTTTAATTAGTGAAAATTAAGTCTAAATCATGAGAAAACAAGAAAGAAAGAAATAATAACGCATGGCCTCTTTGGGGTTCCGTAATTCTGGGCCTTCAATCCTGCACAATTTTCATTCCTTTTCCCAGGGCAGTTGGTATAAACATACTAACAGGGCTCAACTCCTCTTTCAAAGATAAAATGATCAATATGAGTATTCATTTTTGCATCCACATCAGATTATTTGCTGTGAAGAAATGTCTTAAAGTGGATTGTTTTGAACTTATTGTAAAAAAAAAAAAAAAAAATCGTTTTCCCAAGACCATGGTGCAACCTGTAATACATTGGCCTTGGTACAAAGGAGTACAGAAAGTGCACATACATGACAGTGTGAGATGAGTGCAAACAATGCAATAAATACACATGACAACAGAAAAGTATTCCACAGTTTCTCTAGTCTAGAGAGTAGATTAATACAGGCTATCAGTGACAGGCATGTCAGTCATATTTAAAGGAAACACAACATGACCCCTGTATGAATCCCCCTTTACATCACCCCTGGTCAATTGTATAATTAGTCCGTATCTTGCTGAAACATCTCATGTTGCCACTCTGAAGTGTAAAAAGGTAATTACGCACCTACTATGTCACTTAGGTGACCTAAGAGAATAGGCACACACAAATTTTTTTGTTGTTGTTGTTTTATGATATAGGAAGAGGGAAGATCATTTGCACAGAGCAGACATTATGCTTACACCCCTGGGTACTGTACACAGAACTGGGTTGCATTTTAACATCCAGTGTTCTTAAAAGTTTTATAGTATGCAGTCTGCTAACCCTCGACTTTACTGAGGCTGTGAAGCTGTCATAAAGATATAAAAGTTCGAAATTACATGGTTCATAACAAAGTCCTGTAGAGTTCGCTCTGTCCCTCTGATGACTGACTTGATATAAACGAGTGGGTGCAAACGGATTGAGAGGTCTGACCTTTAAACTCTGCAGTCTCTTACTCTAATTGTAATATGAATAGAAAGCCAGGGACATATATCCAGCTATGTATAATCCATGAAATTTGTAAATACAACCCCAATTCCAAAAAAGTTGGGACGTTGTGTAAAATGTAAATAAATGTAAATAAAAAACAGTATGCAATGATTTTACCCGTGATTTAACCCGTATGTTATTCACAATAGAACATAGAAAACATATCAAATGTTTCTAAGATACTCTTTTTATACCCGATCATGTTACTGACCTGTTACCAATTAACTTCCAGCTGTTTCTTTTTAGTAACACTTACTTTTCCAGCCTTTTTCTTGTTGCCCCTGTCCCAATGTTTTTGGGACCTATTGTGGCCATGAAATTCAAAATGATCTTATTTTTTTCTTGAATGGTACATTTACTCAGTTTAAACATTTGATATGTTTTCTATGTTCTACTGTGAATAACATATGGGTGCACATCATTGCATTCTGTTTTTATTAACATGTTACACAGTGTCCCAACTTTTTTGGAATTTTAGGGTTGTATAATAATTCAGTTTGAAATGTCGGTGTCGTAAATGCTATTTTTTCAAACATAGGAAGAATGTGTATTACATACAAGCCGTAGCCGATTAAATAGTTGTAGATGGAATTTACTGTTCTTCCTTTTTGTGATGCATATGCTACCTGATTTTATCATTATAATGAATGCCAGTGGAAGCTCATAGCTTGTTTTACTGAGCTAATTGCCCCTGGCAGTTAAGAGGAGTGAAAGAAAAATAGATTGCATATACCTTTGAAATAGATATTTGCCTGTTTAATGAAAATTTTTATTGCAATGGATTGGCACCCCATCCAGGGTGTACTCTGCCTTGTGCCCCGTGTCCCCTGGGATAGGCGACCCTGTAGAATAAGTGGTACAGAAAATGGATTGATGTATTATACATGTCATTAGTAACATGTACTTTTACTCATCTCTGCGAAGAGATTTGCGTTTTGGATAATTCCAAAAGAATTTCATTTTGTTATGTCAAAAGTGCATTTAACCTTTTACAGGTAAAAGTACTGTTAATATGGCACATTACATCTGACCATGTTCTGTCTTGCCTTGTCATGCATAAGACATACATAAGAAATCCTTGCGACGTTTTATTAGGCCTGGGAAAATCCGCAAACCCAGAGAGGACAAAAAAGATGGATCCTGTCTTATTGAGGCCTTTCAGTTGAGACCTGCTCAAAAAGTCCTCCGAAGTCACCGCAGACCGAATTACTCACCTGACATTTTAGCAGGGATAAATATTTGCAAGTGAGCAGCAGGGCTGCATTATCACATGCTGCTTTTGGCACAGCGCGAGTCCTACTCTCTGTCAGATGTGCAGACAGATGCTTCACACACAGCGGCTGGAAGCCTGGACATTAGCCTGTCAGGCTTGTTGAAGTACAGCCTCCCTGCAGACGCAGACGTAGAAAACATAAAAGACATCTCTATCACTATGCTGAAACTTGTTATCCTTATGAGTGCTAATGTAATCCAGAGTGGCCTTGTTAAACACAGATTTGGTTGTTGTAAAGTTGTCAAGCAACAACATCCAGACTTGGTGTACACTTGGAATGAGTGTGTGAGACAATGTTCTGGTAGTTTACACAATGATTTCATGTAGACCAGAGGTTAAATTGGGATTTAGGAATCGAGGAAGCCCTACTGTTTTTATGGGTGCCAGCCATATGGGAACAGTTCAATTTCTATGTCATTATTACTATTTTTATTATGGATTCTGATTAAAAGTTTTCAAAATCTGCTTCTATCCTAAAGATTTAAATTATTGACTAGACCGATTGTTTTGGGTATTGAGTATTTAAAATATCAAAGTATGTGGCACATAATACAGTAAAGCCTCGAGACTAGGCTTTAGAATTGACATATCTTAAAACATGATCAAACATATATACTATGTGGACAACTGACCAATCACACCCGCATGTTCTTCTTGAACATTCCATTCCAGATTTAGTCCACTCTTTGCTGTGATAATAATCTCCACTCTTCTGGGAAGGCTTTAGGCTACATTTTGGGTGTGACAGGAGATTTGTGCTCATCCAGTTACATGAGCATTAGTGAGGTCAGGCAGTGTGATGTTGTGCACAGTCAGCGTTTCAGTTCATCCCTATGGTTTTCATTGAGGTTGAGGTCAGGGCACTGGGCAGGGCACTCGCGTTCTACCACACCAACATTGGCAAACCAAGTCTTTATGGACCTTGCTTTGTGCACAGTTGTTCAGAACTGGAACAGGTTTGGGCCTTTTACAAAGACATCCACATTCTGTCCACATTCTTTTAGCTATATAGTGTAGCTTTAACTGAAGCAGAATATGAAAGCATTTCTCTATGAACCACTGCAAAATCATTACACCATCATCATTATTACCATTATGCCATGCTATGAGTTACATTTCCATCAGCACCGGAGATGATGCTCTCTGTATATACACAACAATGTGACCTCTTATTTACACATATTTGTTTTATATTCACCTTAGTGTATCATAAATCTATATGTTTCCCTTAATATTGCCCAGTCCATATACAAGCTATAAATATATAGTCCCTCCAGGATTTCGCTATTTTGCAATCGTAGAAATGAACGCAAAATCAATCAAACACCGCAATATTCGGAGGAGCTTGCGATTTTTCAAAATTACCGCAGATTTACTGCAGATTTGGGCCAAGACAGTTCATGTGATGTCACACGCATTCAGTCAAAGCCCTTGTCAATTCACATATGTCGAACATGAGCAAAACAAGTTTGTGCAATTGCAATTTTGCCAAATTCAAGTCGTTTTCTGTAAAACAACACAAAAAACTAAGCAAACTGCATCGTAAATTTTGAAAGAAAAAAAAGCCAAAGCAAAATCACAATCAAAAAAATTGTCTCTATTGTTCAGCCTTTTGATCTTTTGTTCAAAAAATTCACAAAAATACTCTCATGGATATCAAACAATTTCAAACACAACACAGGTTTATCCAAAAATATATTTGTTAAATATAGGGGTGCAACAATTATTGGCACCTCCATGAATTCATAAGGGGAAAATATATTTGAAGTATATTCCCATTGATATTTTACTTTTATTTTTAGTACACCTAGGTGACTAGAAACAGGAAATTATTCAACCATGACTTCCTCTTTCACAGGGGTATAAATATGAGGTAACACATAGGTCAAATTTACTTAGTCAAAATGTTAAACAATAGAGAGTAGTTTTCACAACCTTCTTTGCTCATATTTAGAAGGTGTGCCAATATTAGTGGAGGGCACTGTATGTATATGCGTTTTTTGTAACTTAATTATATGCAATCTTCAGAATTTCCATGGAAATTTCCATGGAAACCAAGGCTTTCTTTTACTCTCAGGAGACACAAGCATTGCTTGGAGATATTTTCTATTAGGGCCCACTGTCACTTTGTAGTAGAATTATAAATTACTGACTGAACTGCAGAATAACATGTAACAGACTCCAGCTTGTAATACTTTGAGGTCTTTCTCTTCATGACTGATCAATGCAGCAGTGATAGCATATTAGTTTCCCATATTGTGCTGTTGGGCTTCCATGAACTCTATGGAACAACTAATAACCACAGGGCAAAGCATGATGCATGTTACATCTGTAACCTGAGTCATAATAAGGATAACATTTACCATCACCATTACATCACAACTATACTGTATACATATCAAGAGTACAGAGCGCAAATTCACATCATACACGGTAACATCAGCACTTAAGTTACTGCAAAAACAAAAAGTTACTGTATGACATAAATCTCAGTCCATTCCATTTCCAATCCTGAATTAAATTCAACCCCTTTTTCACCATGCTGTTGTCTATTTCTTACCGGATGTCTCTTATCCATCCAATCACAGAAGCATAAATGTCTGGACTGTGATAAAATTGCTGTGAGATTGATCTCCTGTTGAGTCAGCACTCCCGCTCCACAGCAACCATAAATATTTCAGCTGAACGTATTGAGCTATGAGGTGCGATGCTACACCTGGTAATGCAGAGCCTGCTGAGATTCAGAGAGCCAGTAAAGGAGAATTGATATGACGTTCAGGCTCACAAGAATTGAAAGCAGGCATATGCAGAGGATGGCAGAGGCTTGGTGCCTGGCACATACCTTTTTGCTTTGTTTGTCAGAAGTTCTTGTTTCATTATTAATTTATGGGCAATTCCATACTCCAACATTAGCGTGGAAAAATAAAATTGTGAGCACAGGAAAGCTACCTTTTGTTCAAAATGTTAATTTCCATATTTCACTATATTTAACTTCTCTGGTTGGTTGCACAGAAAATGTCATCATTTATACAGCAGTTATATGGTGTACTGGTTCAGACATAGTGGTGGTGTTGGGCAAGGGAAGGGGTGGGGTAGGTGGATGGGTCCCATGGTGGTTTAGTGGTTAAAACGTTTGCCTTGCACCTCTGGGGTTAGGGGCTTAAATCCTGTCCCCAGCCTGTGTATGCAGAGCTTGCACGTTCCCCAGAGGTTTCCCTGGCATCGGGGGCCTCCTCCAGGCACTCTAGTTTCCTCCCCCAGTCCAAAGACCTGCACTGTAGGCTGACTGGTATTTCCAAACTGTCCGTAGTATGTGAACGTGTGTGATTGTGCCCTGTGATGTGTTGGCACCACATCAAGGGTCTCCCCTTCCTTGTGCCCCAAGTTCCCTGGGATAGGCTCCAGGCTCCCTCCCTATTGTATAGTGGCATGGAAAATCGATGGTTCAGGCATGTCAAATCCTTAACACAAAAATGTCACATCAATAATGCCAGTTTTTTTGTTCTTAATGATGCATTCCTAATACATTTTTTTTTTAAATCTATACTTCTTGTGTTCATTGTGTCTCTTTCATCTGATACATGCAATGCTTTCTGAGATAGTCTTTAAAATTCACAGTTTATCGAAAATGTGTAGTCTCCTGCAAATCTTTGTCCATTTGATGTCACATCCATAATGCTGATAAATTGCTGTGTATTTGAAACATGAAAATCAATATGTGAGGCTTTAAGATTCGCCTGTGTTGTCCTCAAGAGGTTAAATGACAGCATATGCAAATTAATCACTGATTCCAAGCCTGCATCTGCTGTGAAACATACTATTAGCCAACGTCAGTGCAAATGTCACATCCATAACACTGGAATTGCTGGAATTTAAGGTATTTGAGGTATTACCTAATCAACTACATAGTTTTTTTTAAGGTAAACATTTATTTTGAAATTGATGCATGCAACATGTTCCAAAAAAGTTGGGACAGGGGCAATTTAGGACTAATAGCGATGAGACAAGTTGAAATAAGAAGGTGATGTGAAACAGGTGAGGCAATCGTCTAATCACAGTATATAAGGAGCCTCCAAAAAAGGCCTAGTCCGTTAAGAGCAAGGATGGGTCAAGGCTCACCAATCTGCTAACAGATGAGTCAGTGAATAATCCAGCACTTTGAGAACAACATTCCCCAAAGACAAAATCGGTAGGATTTCTGGACATTTCACCTTCTACAGTGCACAATATAATTAAAAGATTCAAGGAATCCGGTCAAATCTCGGTGCGTAAAGGGCAAGGCCGATAACCACTTCTGAATGCGCGTGATCTCCGATTCCTCAGATGTCACTGTCTTAAAAACCGTCATGAGTCTGTCGTGGATATCCTGATATGGGCTCGGGAATACTTTGGTAAACCTTTGTCAGTCAACACCATTACTATGCAAAGCAGAAGCCATACATCAACACTGTCCAGAAACGCCGCCAACTTCTCCGGGCTCGGTCTCATCTGAGATGGACAGTAGCACAGTGGAATTGTGTTTTTTGGTCAGATGAGTCAACATTTCAAATAGTTTTTGGACAAAACAGCCACTGTGTTCTCCGGGCTAAAGACAAAATGGACCATCCAAGCTGTTATCAGTGCCAGGTCCAAAAGCCAGCGTCTGTCATGGCCTGGGGGTGTGTCAGTGCCCACGGCATGGGTAACTTACACATCTATAAGGGCACCAATAATGCAGAAAGATATGTACACATTTTGGAGCAACATATGCTCCCATCCAGAGCAGAACAACTCCAAACCACATTCTGCCCGGATTACAAGCGCATGGTTGCGTAAGCAGAGAGTGCGGGTGATAGCATGGCCGGCCTGCACTCATGACCTGTCTCCGATTGACAATGTGTGGTGCATTATGAAGCGCAAAGGCAACGAAGGCATAAAGAAATGCATATTGGATGAATGGGGGAAAATTCTGCTTGCTAAAGTTAACCGACTTTTGTTTTCAGTAAGTGTTATTAAAAGAAAAGGTGATCTTACACAGTGGTAAACATTCAACTGTCCCAACTTTTTTATTTTTAAAAAATACATTAATTTCTTAAAGTAAAACATCAAATAATGTGTTAAAAATGTGTTTTCAATATAGTACAGGGTTAACTGAATTTTCAAATGACTCTTTTTGTTTTGTTTTTTTTTTGCATTTTTCATACTGTCCCAACTTTTTCAGAATTCGGGTTGTAATAGCAGTATTAACAATAACAGTAGAAAAAAAGAAAAATATCTTATAACCAGAATGTGATGCTTCTCTTAAGAGCCAGCTAAACTAAGAAGTAGGAATACGATAAATGATCTATAAGACCAATTTCATAGATATCATTTTTTATTTTATTGACCATTTATTCATTTACTGAGGCAATCAAAAAGCAGATATAAAGAGACAGAGTGTTACGGACAAATGAGTCAAGAAATGGAAATCGCAGTGGTAGAACCTAATATGGTTCACTCAATAGAAAAAGAAGGATATCCATCCATCCATTTTCTATACTGCTTATCCTACACAGGGTCAAAGGGAGCGTGGAGCCTAAAAGGAGGAGAATAAGCTAAAAAATGAAAAGAAAAAGAAAATATTCTACTCAGAAGATGATGGTGATAAAGGGAAAAACTGAGGCATAGAATTACCAGAAATAAATGCATCATATATACAAGTTTCACAGTTACAAGGTGGTAAATTGTATTTCAAGGCTGAAGAAGCAAGAGAACAGCAAACAAAATTGCATGTAAGTATCTGTACTTCAATTGTAAGCTATTTCAATTTTGCTATCCAACAAAAACAGACTTTGGGCAAATATTGAATAACAAAAATATCAAATGTAATGAATGTGCTGCTGACTGAATGTATTCGCCTAGTTTTTCTACAAATCAGTTGTATAAAATGTAAACAGTGATGTTACATGCTATTGTGAGCTGGGCTCTGTGTGGTAATGTGCCATTACTGAAAGAAATACCATCTCAACACACGGGCATTATCCCACAGACTGTAGAACAATGTGGATGCCCTTTTTTCATTTGAGCACCAAATGAGAGTGAAGCTATTCAGATATATACAAAATCATCTCATCATGGTAGCTTACATTCCTTTTTCTCTGACATGATGGAATCCATTCTACATTCCAACAGTACAAACAGCTGCCATCCATCCATCCATCCATCTTCTATACCGCTTATCCTTTTCAGGGTCATAGGGAAACCTGGAGCCTATCTCAGGGAGCATCGGGCACAAGGCGGGGTACACCCTGGACAGGGTGCCAATCCATCGCAGGGCAACAGCTGCCATGTTCTGCTTAAACAACTAAAAAATTCACATCAGCTTGGATACAAGGAATACCAATGAGAGATTAGATATTTTGAGAACTATGTGTCATATTACTCAGCAGATTTGCAGTGCATGGTGGACATCTTGTGTGCAGAGGTTTAAACCAGCACTGTCCTCCCTACAGAGTACTACTTGGCAAGCTTAAAGCCAGCAAAGTGGGGGAAATTGCAGTGTGCAGTTGAAAAGGACTGCTCTAGCAGCTGATGAAAATGCAAATTGCTGGCATGCTGAAGAAGCAAAAAAATAAGATTATATAAAGATCAGCTTGCGTGTGCTGGGCATTATACTTTAAGGCAGTTATGAAACTGGGTTTTAATGTTCAAGGGAATTTAAATGGAAAGGAATGATGCTAGCCAAAGCCCTTTTAAAATTCTGGTTTTATGAGGTATCAAAACCCATATTGTTGCTACATTCTTCCATCTGCACTAAAGAAGCCTTTTATTCCTATTGATACCACAGAGCTGATGAATTCTTGATTCTGATTGGTTGGAAGGTGCTGATTAATTTTCTATAACAGCAGCTCTGACAGTATTTTAACTACCAGAGCTTTATCTTATAATAATTACAGCTGTTTCTTTTTAGTAACACTTACTTTTCCAGCCTTTTGCTTTCCCCGTCCCAACTTTTTTTTGAGACGTATTACGGCCATCAAATTTAAAATGACCTTATTTTTTTCTTAAAATGGTACATTTACTCAGTTTAAACATTTGATATGTTTTCTATGTTTTATTGTGAATAACATACGGGTTTATGGGATTTGCAAATCATTGCATTCTGTTTTTATTTATATTTATTTACATTTTACACAGCATCCCAACTTTTTTTTGGAATTGGGGTTGTAAACAGACAATATAATCCAGTGCTGTGGTTGAACTGCTCCAACACTGTTTAATGCAGAGCTTAGAGTAACAGTATCCTCCCATGTTTGAACCCTCCAGGGTATTCAAATGTCATTTTATAATCGTGTCATAAATTCTACAGATGTTCTGAAGCAGAGATAATTTCGAATTCCAAACAAGGCACTGTGATACCTTTAGAGGTACCGATGACAAAACGCACACAAACGCACACACACACACACACACACACACACACACACACACACACACATACACATTGCTCACACAGCTGCAACAGGCTTTTCTATATTAGGTGCTATCAAGCACTAGAGCACCACAACGGCATGTCAGCCAAGGAGATAGAACAACACTTTCAGTGACCACAAGAGAATGGCGTTAAGCCAGAATGTGACAATAGAAACTGTGTGCTTTATTTTTATCCTAACTCTTCTGCAAGTGTCATGAAACACTTTGATAAGGTCCCTCAGCTGCTCCTCTTTTTATGATTAGTCTATTCATCAGTTCTTTATGACAAGAAAACAAGGTGGCGCAAAACCGAGAAAATGCGGTGCTTCTTTTCAAAGACAGTTTTTAACTTTTAACCTATTTTGTAACATTTAACATGTCTGTCTACTGTACATTTTTCAGAAGTTTTTGGTCAGGCCAGAGAGATTTGTTTTGTATCTTGTCAGTGATCTGGAAGACCTAAATTTATATACAATGGATTATGGAATGAGTCATTTAAAATGAATTAGCTAATCTATCTTCTTAATTGCAGCCTTTCCATCTGTGTATCCTATTGCACAACAGTCTTTCTCATTATAGCCTGGATGAGGTCTAGAAACCTCTAAAAATGGGTTTCATTATTTGTATTATCTGTCAACTATCCTTAAATCCAACTTAACCTGACCAGCTACCAGTTGCCAAAACACAGGCAACACTGGTCAGACCATATTTTCCAGTTTCCTTATTTTTGCCTAAATTAATTCATTGATGTTTGAGAACTGCCTTACTCTTGTTTTTTATTTAAAAATATATTATTAACGTTAGTAGTGGTAATTCCTTTCTACAAGCACCGGCAAAAATGTATATGTCTACCTTTTATTTTTTACGTTTCCAAAAATTTTTCCCTAATTTAGTCAATCTCCTTAATTTTCTCCCCCACTCTCCAGTTAGGTCTCTCCATCATACCACAACAGCCAACCATGGAGGGTGAAGGCTATCACATGCTTCCTCCAAGACACGTAAAAAGCCAGCCATCTGCATCTTTTCAGACTGCTGCTTATGCTGTGTCACTGAGTGGCGTAACACCCTCAGAGGAAAGTGCTGTCTACTCTCTTCTGCATACATGAGCTCACACCCATCTATCCATCCATTTTCTGTACCGCTTATCCTTCACAGGGTCGAGGGGAGCCTGGAGCCTGTCTAACTTGGGGCACAAGGCGGGGAATTGGACGGGGTGCCAAACTATCACAGGGCACAATCACACACCCATTCACACACTATGGATAATTTAGAGATGCCAATCAGCCTATAACGCATGTCTTTGGATTGTGGGAGGAAACCAGAATACCCAGAGGAAACCCCTGATGCATGGGGAGAACATGGGCGGAATTCAAACCCCCAACGCGGGAGGTGCAAGGTGCAACTGTGCTAACCACTAAACCACTATGCCCCCTCACAGACACACATGAATGGCTAGTGTCAATGTGATTTATAGCGAGAGAGAGAGAGAGAGAGAGAGAGAGAGAGAGAAAGAGAGAGAGAGTATGCTATCCCTTCCACCCAGAAAGCAAGGCTAATTTTGCTCCGTTGGACATGCTTTACCAGTTTGACCACCTCGGCCTGTGTTTTGGCAGTTGGTAGCTGTTCAGATTAAGATGGATTTTTCAGCAGGGTATGTAAGCACAGGTCCTTCAAATAACTGTAATTTTTTTTGAAGGACCTGTAGCCATTTGTAGCTGCTTTGGGCAGCTGAAGTAAATTGTCACTGTTGTAGAATGTGAATTGAACAGGATTTAGGAGTGTTGACCATTATTTAAACACTGCGAAAGTGCCATTTGGTAATAAAGTGATACTTTTATACAATTCTGTGCCTGCACTAATAATAAAGGTACTGAAGCAATGGTTCACTAACCTCTACTGAAAAACAGTCTTGCCATCTGAATTCCACATTAATTACAGCATTCAACACTTATGCAGTTTAACACATTGCACAGTCCATGCTTATGTGTTCTTGTATATAAGAGCTGTTATATGTAACAGACAATAAGTAGAACTCAGCAGTGAAGCCCATTAGCCCATTAGTGTCAACAGAAAGTGCAGCCATTTCCATGACAACACCATGAAGTTACTATACAGTTGCAATACAGCTGTTTAAAATGTCTTGACAACACCACCTCATTCTTTTTCTTCGTCTTGTTATAATTCACCCGCATTAAAATGTGTACTGTAACTAAAATGTTACACTCCAGAGATTTCACTTTTGAGCCACGAAATTTTCCTTGACACTTCTTCCTGGAATATCTGGAATATTTGTTGCTCCTTGAGTCAAGCAACAAACACAAAATGAAATAAAACAAAATAAAAACTCTTAATCCAAAGCACATGTCTGCAAGACAAACCGATAGCACTCAATTATCTTACTCTAATATTCTTTCTAATATTCTATCTGCCATCTCACAGGACCTCACTGATATCTATATTCCATAGATGTATCTTACCAAAGCACATTGTCTTTAAATTTTGTTGTGCTGAATCCATAAAATGTGAGCTGCATTTCATAATGATAGATTGTTACTCACTCTGTTCTATTTCATTTCTTTTCCACTCCATCAGGTAAAAGATACCCATTAGTTTCACTCCTTGTTGAGTTATCAAGTTACAAGCAATACATTTGCCCTAAGATTTTGAATATATGCCTACATTTCATAATAATATCATATAGATGATTGAACTACTGTGCTCTCAGTCGTTCTACTTTCATAAGCCTTAAATATTTTGAGTACACTTTGACTATTACACTAATTTCTATTTTACATTCATAGTAGGCTACAGTACGTACTTCCTGTCACATCCAGATGAGTGTACATGTACTACAGTAGTTCTTGAAGTAGGGTCTGGGGACTCAAAAACAAGAAGGCCTACAAATAATGTTAACTTAAACCTAATGTGTTCTGCTGGTGGAAAGTCCAGGGATATAAAGGTTTAAATAGTGAGGAGACTATTGTACATATGGAAATAGTGAGCCTAATATTTGAATAGTTGAATTATCTTTATAACATAAATCTGTGGGTCTGTCAAAAAGAGGGTTTGTGGAATTTATTTTACAGTTAAAGGTGTCCCTGGCTGCAAAATGTTTGGGAAGCCATAATGTACAGCATCTAAACTGTCTGTTTTCATGTGTTAGTTTAGTCCTGGATAAAAGAAAACATATTTTTCAAGTCTGTCATGGTTTAATTGTTCCATTTATTGTACAGTACAGGACAAATGCAGCACTGTCTTTGATAGTAAATTTACAGTGCTGTGAAAAACTGATTTCTTCTTTTTTTTGTGTGTATATCTCATACTAAATAGCTTTAAATCTTCAAACAAAATACAAGATAAAACAAAGGCAACCTGCGTAAACACACAGTACAATTTCTTTTTATCTATTGTTTTTATTGAAGCAAAAAAGTTATCCAACACCTATCACCCATGTGAAAAACTAATTGCCCCCTTAAACATAAAATCAGGTTGTGCCAACTTCAGCAGTAATAACTGCAACCAAATGCTTCCGATAACTGGAGATCAGTCTTGCACTTACTTCTAGGACTAGGACATACTTCTATGCTTTGGATCATTTTCTTGTGCATAATCCAGTTGCACTTGAGTTTCAACTTACGGACTGAAGACCGGACATTCTCCTTTAGGATTTTCTGATAGAGATCAGAATTCATGTTTCCCTCAATTACTGCAAGTTGCCCAGTTCCTGAAGTAGCAAAGCATCCCCACACCATCACACTTTCACCACCATGCTTCACCATAGGTATGATGATCTTTTTGTGGATTCCTGGGTTTGGTTTATGCCAGATGTAACAGGACCCCTGTCTTGCAAACTGTTCCACATTTGACTCCTCAATCCATAGAACATTCTCCCAAAAGATTTGAGGATCATCAAGGTATGTTTTTATGGTCTTTTGGGTTAGCAGTGGTTTTCACCTCACCACTCTTTCTTGGATGCCATTTTTGCTCAGTATCTTTCTAATAGTGGAGTCATGAACAGTGACCTTTATTGATGCAAGACAGGCCTGTACATCTTTTGATGTTGTCCTTGGCTCTTTTGTGACTTCCTGGATGGGTAGTCGCTGTGCTCTTGGAGGAATTTTGGAAGCTCAGCCACTTCTGGGAAGGTTCACTACTGTGCCGAGTTTTTCCATTTGGAGATAATGGCTCTCACTGTGGTTCTTTGGAGTCCCAGAGCCTCTGAAATAGCTTTGTAACCCTTCCCAGACAGATGTATTTCAGTTCAGATCAACAGGGTTTGCAGTATTCAGGCCTGGTTGCGTCTAATCCAGCTGAACCCCATTATGAATACAGTTTCATAGATTTGGGGAATTAGTAACTATGGGGGCAAATACATTTTCACATTGACCTAGTTGTTATTGGATAGCATTTTTGCTTCAATAAATAACATTATCATTTAGAAACAGTATTCTGTGTTTACTCAGGTTGCATTTGTTTTATTTTAGATTTTGTTTTAATTTCTGAAACAATTTAGTATGAGAGATACACAAAAACAGAAGAAATAAGGATGGAGGCAAATACTTTTTCACAGCACTGTACAGTCACACATTTAGATAAAAGTAAGCACTGTTTTCTTATTCTTCACAGGTCTCAGATAAACAATTCAATCGCATTATGACTGTTCAATCCCTCAAAACATTTTCAACAGCCTTCTTTGGGGATCTTTAAACAGGGGAATTTGTTTTATTTATTTATTTAGAACAATTTCATTTCTCTGAGGGTGGATAGTGTACAATTTCAACCCATCTGGCAAAAGATTTGCATGCTAGAACTTTTCCAATCTTTTGTTCTTTCCTAAATGGCAACCTTTCCTGCCTGCAGACTCAGCTTCCCACACACTCTCTGAGGGACGATAAGATTTTAGACAAAAAGGCAGACTAAACAGATGACTGCTAGAATATACCTCAAAATATGAACCTTTATAGATCAGTTTTGCTTTTAGAGATCTCTGAACTGCCTGAAGGCTTTCTCACATCCAATCGATCATATCATTTGTGACAACATGAATCGCTGATTTATGACTTAGGGAACTGCTTATAGACTTCTCCTGTGTTGTAACTGCATAGATAGGTTGTAACTAGTGTTCATTTAAAAACAAATGCTACAACACATGGTGAATTAAGCTTCTTCAATTTCCTTAAACTCCTAATTTGACCCATGCATGTTTGCAAAACTCAATCCTCTGATGATCTATTAAAGTGCCACCAGTATTGCAGATGACCCCTATTACCCTTTTCATGGACTATTCACCCTCCTGCCATCTGGCAGATGGTACAGGAGCATCCTTGCCACCACCAACAGACTCTGCAACAGTTTCTTCCCTGAGCAAGCCGAACACCTAACCCAGTAAGACTCAGTACTACTGCAC
Source organism: Ictalurus punctatus (assembly GCF_001660625.3). Classification (NCBI taxonomy): domain Eukaryota; kingdom Metazoa; phylum Chordata; class Actinopteri; order Siluriformes; family Ictaluridae; genus Ictalurus; species Ictalurus punctatus. Next base: position 14,667,582 of record NC_030422.2, on the reverse strand, counting down.
ACTGCACTTTACATAGTTGCATCAGTCACTTTATACTATGGAACTCGTTTTTGCTGTCAGTATTGCTGGTATACTTGTGCTGCAAAATTACACACTAGCTTAGAGTTTATGGTCAATGTTTACAGGTTACAGTCTATGGTCTGTGTATCTGTTGTCCTGTGCATTTATTGTTTTGTTCTGTCTCACACTGTTGTGTATTTGCACTTTATGCAGGCTTGCGTACTTACACCATGGTCCTGAAGAAACGTCATTTCATTCCAATGTATACAATCTATATAGAGGAATGGCAGTAAAAACCCAACCAATGGCAGTACATTGTACTGTTGTGATAATACTCTACCAGTGATTTTACACATTCGAATTTAATGTCAGGTGTAAAGTGACAGTAGTTTTTTTTTTTATGACCTCAATCCTTGTCTTGCACAGGGAAGTAGTGCTAATGAAAAATGATAGGTAAACCATAAACTTGATTGGACACCCAGTCATGTGACCTGATAAGATGTACATCAACATACCGAATATAATATATCATTTAATGACATCCGTAGTGTTTAATGTGTGTGCGATTGTGCCCAATGATGGGTTGGTACCCCGTCCTGGGTGTCCCCCACCTTGCTCAAGGCTCACTGTGACCCTGTGTAGCATAAGCTTATGGAAAATGGATGGATGGATAGATGGATGGATGGCTGGACATCTGCAGTACTGTTATTTAATGGTGCAATGCAGTTTGGTTTCTTGTATCTCATCTTATAGAAATGCATCTGTACAACCTATTTCTATGATAACACTAAAATAATTTTCTATAAATAAAACAATTATCAAAACTTAAATGTTAATGAAGTTATATTAGTAGGGCCTGTAACATGAGTGGCTATATAATGATATTTATTATTTCTAGTGATATGTGTCTTTTACTGTTTTATTTTCCATGTGCATCAACAAAAAAGGGTCATGATGACGCTTTTTCCAATCTTCAACTGTCCAGTTTTGGTGGACCCCCAAAACTGCCCAATGTAGCTTCAGATTCCTGTTCTTGGCTGACAGGAGAGGAAACCAAAATAGTCTCCTACTAATAGATCCAATCTGCCTCAGTGTTCAATATGCTGTGAGTGCTAAATTGCTTTTCTGCTCACCATGGTTGTAAAGAGTGGTTATTTGAGTTACCATAGACTTCCTATCAGCTCAAATTAGTCTGGTCATTCTCCTCTGACCTCTCTCACCAACAAGGTGCTTCCTTCTAGAGAACTATAGCTCAATGGATGTTTTTTTAAACACCATTTTATAAAACTCTAGAGACTGTTGTGTATGAAAATCCCAGGAAATCAGCAGTTCTGAAATACTCAAACCATCTGGCAACAACAACCATGCCACAATCAAAGTCACTAAGATCACACTTCCCCCCATGTGTTAAGTGGAGTTAAGAGGATTAATCTTTCATTATTTAACCACATACATTTTGTTATCAAAATGATATTAGGACACCCAGAGCTATCACTAGCTAGTGGTGTAAAAAGGGCCCAGGTTGTGCATACAAATAAGCTACAAAACTGAACAAAACCACCACACAAATGACAGCATAAGAAATTGGGGATGCACACCATTAAAAAGCTGTCTCAGCTCAGAAGATTGGTGTAAAAGTTGGGCACATCCAATAAGCATGGATGTGCATCTTTACTGCAGGTTTAAAGGTTAAATAAAGTTTTTTGTGATTAAATGTGGAATTATGTGCAGTTTTTGGTGCATCCTTGCTGCACATTTATGTGAAGGGGCTTCTGTGGGGGCTCTCAAGAATAAGTGATTACACTCAAACACCAGTAAATAAATGCTGTTTCGTATTTTGAACGTTATGTAAAAGCTGTGCACATACCCTTCAGCACATCATATAAGCACTGTAAAATCACTGTTGTTACACACAAGTTAATTTTAACATGCTTATTCTAGTTAGAAAACCCTCAAGGTTAAGTGGTATCATGATATGTGCTGTTTTATTTCGAACTGCACAATCTTATAAGGTATGTGTTCATTAAAAAAATAAACCCGCACCATTAATTACTGCATGTAAATATTAATAGTAATTCTCATGACACCATTACATTGGACCTTGCATGATGTTTTGCTTTAAGCTCATTTATTGAAGCATCCATGTGACACAAATCTTCATTAAGATGCTCATAAGGCAGAACAAGCTATGTATTAATACCTTGAAGCCTTCTCTTCATCCTGGTTGGTGGAGATCATAAACGTGAGCTTGAGCGTATGACACTCATCAGTGGCAGGACATTGAGTGACAGTTTGAAATAATGAGCTTGCCCTTAGGCTGCCATCTGACCTCACTCTCTTCTCATAGCAAGCCTCGACTTCGCCCTATGACCTGTGGCAGATATAAAAAAAGAAAAAAAAAAAGCCTTTTCTCTAATGCTGGGAAATGGATGACAATAACAATGCTTCATTTTTTAAAAACACGTTTTAATGATGGGTTAGTCTTTACAGTCAAAATCAACACTTACTCTAATTAAAAGTTGTTTCACCTAATGTTTTTCTTTCCAGTGTGTTCTAAGAAATGGTTTTGTCAGCGCAGCTAGCAGTTGTACATGTGGAAGACTGTAGGAGAGCACATGTCTAATTAGTTTTGCTTGGCTAATAGGCACATATTTTAAATAGTGTCACACAAGGTTGATTTTTTTTTTTTCTCCCACAGATATTCCTTGGTGGCATTCGGAAATTGATAGAAACAGTACACTAATCAGCGCTTCACAGTGCATATGACATGTTCAGAAAATCCTCTAATTAAAAATGAACTAATCAGTGGATAGGCATAAATAATGATGAAATACTAGCTTAAGATTTTTCACATGATTTAGAGGAACTGGTAAAAACCATGGGTGTTTTCACATCTGAAACCTGTATAGCTCTCTCTAAGCTGTTCCGTTTGGATATCAAAGGTTCATTAATGACTACAACAAAATACATTTATCTGTCTTATGCTCCCATGTGTTGTTTTCTTTTCAGCTCTTATGAGGTTCCATTATTGTTCGATCCTATTCCCTGGAGAGTCATGAAGCTCCAAAGAAAGCAAAACTGCAGTTAATGACGGCGAGTTGCTTCTTGTTTTGGAGCCATGGGCTTTGACAGGATCTGCGGCTGACTTGCCTGGAACCATTTCACTCACTGTCATGCCTTCAGTCACATGAAACAAAGGCGGCAGCACAGTTTAACTGACACTGCACTGGAACACACTGATTGATGTGTAATAAGACTACAAATACAAAGAGACCAGTCTGTATCTCTACGGCCATACTAGAGGATCTACCTCAGAGCCAGGCATCGTCAAATGAGCTAGCCAGACAAGTTCACAATGAGATCATTTTAGCCTAATTTGCTGCCTGGTAGGCTTAAATTAATTCATAGCACTCTCAGTCTTTATTTCCCACCAATTTCACATGATGAAATGAGAGAAAGTGATGACATGTAAAACTGAGCAACGTTTGCAATTAGAATGGTGGGTGGTCATCTCTCAGAGGATTTATCTAATGAGCGGAATGGATGTAGTCTAAGCAGGTGTGTCTCTGTGAGAAGCGAGAGATATAGAAATATAGATATAAGGATTTGTGCTTGGTTCACTAATTATAGTCCATTTGAAGCCATATGCACTTCTCTATCTCCAGCCTGCTACTTTTCCTGGAATGATTAGAGCCTTTCCCTTCTCGTCGAGCAGATCGTTTTATTCTATTCATGTATGTCAGTTGCTGGGTGAAATTTCTATACACGCTACAAATGTTAAAGTTGTGCACAGTGGAAAAACTCAGAGGCTTACACTTTATTTGTTTCCTTAATTCCTTTATTTAATTACCAACTACAGAAAATAAAAACCCCAAACACGCATACTGAATGTGTGTTCAACAATGGTATAACATTTTATGCACAGTATTGGTGTAAAATTCTACTCTTGACTACATCACCATAATAACATCTCTTGGAATGAGCGTTCCTAATATTTTAATGACATATAAATATTCAGTGACAGCACAGAGACATAGTAAAATGACTCATAATAAACCCATTGAAGCAAATCGCTGACCTATACTTATAAAAGAAATAATTTTCCTCTGTGATTGCCTCGCACTTCAGATGGCTTGTATCAAGTGATAGCCTTTGCAATTTCAAGAGGAATATTTTGAAGCCTAATTGCTTGTATATCACATGGCTCTTAATTATGCAGACAAAAAAAGTAATGAATGACATATTTTATTAAATAATATTAAATAAATAGCCTTACAGCCATTTAAGCAGTACTGTAGCTAGCTAAATTCATTTGTATGCAATTCATTTGTATGATGCTGTTCGTAGTAATGTACTAATTCAATGGTAACCAGTGAAGTCTCGGCCAAAGTGGGTCAGAGTCTTACCATATACAGTCACCAAACACTTTATTAGGAACACTATACTAAAACTGTGTAGGTCCTCCCTTTGCACTCATAGCCTCAATTCTTCATGGCATGGATTCCACAAGATGTTGGAAACATTCATTTTTAGATTGGATTCAGATCCTGGTGACAGGGAAAAACTGAAGTATATTGAATTCATCGTCACGTTCATGAAACCAGTTTGAGACGAATTTTGCTTTGTAGCATGGTGCATTATCTTGCTGGAAATAGCCATTAGAAGATGGTAAATTGTGGCTATGAAGGGATACACACGGTCAGCAACAATACTCAAATAGACTGTGGTATTCAAGTGATGATTGATTGGTATTAACTAGACCAAGGTGTGCCAAGAAAACATTCCCCACACCATTACACCACCTCCACCAGCCTGGACTATTGACACAAGGCAGATTGGGTCCACAGATCCATGCTGTTGGTGCCAAATTTTGACCCTACATTCTTTGTGCTTCAGCAGAAATTGAGATTCATCAGACCAGACTACGTTTATCCAGTCTTCAACTGTCCAGTTTTGGTGAGCCTGTGCCCACTGCAGCCTCATCCTTCTGTTCTTGGCTGACAGAAGAGGAACCTGATGTGGTCTTCTGCTTTTGTAGCTCATTTGCCTCAAGGTTCAATGTGTTGTGCATTCTGAGATGCTTTTCTGCTCATCACAAATGTACAGATTGGTTATCTGAGTTACTATAGCCTTTCTGTCAGTTTGAACCAGTCTGGCCATTCTCCATTGACCTCTCTAATCAACAAGGCGTTTCCATCTGAAGAACTGCTGCTCATTGGATGTTTTTTTATATTTATTGTACAATTCTGTGTAAATTCTAGGAACTATGTGTGTGAAAATCCCATGAGATCAGCAGTTATAGAAACAGTCTAACCAGCCCATCTGGCACCAACAATCATGCCACAGTCAAATACGAACATTACCTCAAGCTGCTGGCTCATATCTGCATGATGTTATGCACTGCACTGCTGCCACATGATTGGCTGATTAGAAAATTGCATGAATATGTAGGTATACGGGTGAATAAAATGATCCATGGGTGTATATCATCCACTCAACAACTGTTTGTTTCTTGGGAGTTGCGACTTCATTCACAACTTCATAATGCAGTCCACACAGGGATAAATCTAAATTTAAATCTATATCCGGATATCTGTAAAGCTGCTTTACATTGTAAAATTATTATATAAATAAAATTTAATTGAACTGCATTTTAAATTCCACTGAAATACTAATTACATCTATTGCGTGACTAATGATTTAAAAAATTTTTTTTTTTAATGTTAGTATTGGACAGCCCTTCTAGATGTTGCACAGCTCCATAGAGTTATTATTGCAACTAGTGGTCAAAAAATGTTTCCATTTTAATGGGAACTGCAACAACTGCTAATAGAGGCCCACTGGGACAGGACTCATGCTACCCCATGCTCACTCTTTGAATTTTCTCACAGTTTTTACACCAAATAGGTCTAGTTTATAAATACTCCATGCTTGCCAAGCTCCTGTTTCATAGCAAATAATCAGAATGAATTCTAATACAGTACTTTCAGCAAGCAAATGTGAATTGTAAGTTTAACTGTTCATGATGTACAGAACTAATCATTTTGCAAATATACATATATTGCAAAGATTGGGATAGGGAAAGGGGGGTTATGGAGTGGATAATGTCTGTACATCACAAAAGGTGATACTGGCTGAGAAAAATTAGCTGCTAGACTGCATGCTGGGTGACTGCATATTGTTGACTGCCTATTACTTGTAGCCTATATCAAAGGTCAAGTGTAATAGCTTCCTGAAACAATATTTTTGAGGCTCTGTCATTATTAATGTCATCCGACACTATTAAAATATATGGCCACTACTGATGCTAACCATTGTATTGAGGGACTTGAAACCACTCTTATTCTGGATTAATTAATATTCAGTTTTTGGCTTTTGCCCAAACCACTATAAATGAAAAGACGAACTAGAAAAAAAACATTGCAGCATAAAGGTCATTATGAAATGGTAGACTAAGCATCACAGTGAACAATATATTTTTTTTCTAGTCGGTGGAAATATTTGTTGGTGGTGCTATTTACGTAACAGTACTTCTGGGAAATAGAGCCCTGATTGGTTGAATGGCTAAATGGAAAAGATATTTATTATAGAACTCAGAAACAAATGTGTCTGATGGAAAGAGTTTCTAGAATTAAAATGTGTGCTGTTATGAAGGTTAAGTGGTGCTTGCTAATATGTTGAAGTAGCATAGAAGTAGGTCCACTTATGAATCTCAAGGTTACAGACAATGTACATCTTTTTCAAAGGCCTCTAACAATTACCCTGCTGCGGAGCTCAGAGAGTGCACCAGGTGGAAACAATGATAAGTTACATACTGTTATGTCTGAATTTTACATAGCAGAACAAACTAGTATTACAAAACACACTTAATATGAAAAGAAAGACTGTATTTGATGGATCATTCGAAGTCTAGTGTACACTGTGTATTAATTCTATACTTAAGCTGAAATACAAATACAAAATGCAAAGTAATGTTGAAGGGCGTTTGTACCAGAGTGTGGAATTAAAACAAATGTGTGAAACGCATACATTTAATGTACAATTATTTGATCATTATATGCTATAATTGTGTAATATATAATAAATATTTAGTACCAGCACATTTGCATTGAGAACATTCCATATTTATTATACAAATGTAAAGTACACCTTTGGGAAAACCCCAATCTGTTCATTAGAATATATGTAAATAAATTTGCTACAATACACAATAATGTACAGTATCACAACAAACACCTGAGTAGTAAAATGCTCTATAAAATCAGAAGCACAATTAATTCACTGTCATCTATATTTCCATGCAGCTGTTCCATTTTATCATGATTTATATCAGATATCAGATTGGGGTAGTGTGTGTGTGTGTGTGTGTGTGTGTGTGTGTGTGTGTGTGTGTGTGTGTGTGAGAGAGAGGATTAGAAACAGGGAAACTGTGGTCATAACATGCCTGTGATGCATCGACTCCCAGTCTGTTACCAGATATCAACACAAAGGAACCTGTGTGTGTTCAAACACACCTTCCTGTGTGTAGATCACAGTGCCACTTGCATACACCCAGACGGAAAGATGAGCAAAACAGGTGAGTTACAACTCTTTTCAGTTCTTATAATAAAAAAACAGTATGTTAGTGAAAATTATCTTGTAAACATATTTTAATAGAAAATGAATATGAATACAGTGATTAGTATTAGTTCACTAGCAACAAATTAGGTTATGATATGAGACAGTATGAAGTCTTTGTTGATAGTATGGTGTTGTGGAGTCTTAATGGCAACCTCTAACTATTATTCATGATAAGGAAATACATCTTCATAAGTAATACAAGCATTATAAATGTCCTGGCTGTAAACCACATTCTAAAAGCTGGGGGGATAATGGCAGTTGATATCGCTAAACTTCAGAGAGGCTCTCAATCTCACTAACCACTATCTCAAAGTTGTCTATGGACGTCAGCAGTTGTCTATGGAAGTTTAACTTTACCTAAGCTTTTAGTATGATGTACTACCTCCCTCTGAGTTTTTATATAAAAACACAGTTGGCCTTTCTGTCTATAATAACGAGATAAGTTATTATTTCAGAAGCTGTGAAGCATAAAAGCTTTTGATCAACTGACTAAGTCAGAAACTATTATAGAAATGTAGCATTTAGGGTAAAAAGTGATGATAATCAAATAATCAAACAAATAAATTATAATAAATATACTACTAAAAAACTACAATAAAATATACTTTAAAATACACACCAAACAACATTAATATACTATAGTAATTTCTATAATAGGCATACACTTTCTCTAGTATGCTATAGTATACATTGAAGTATATAACATACTCTAGTATTCTATAGCAGAAACCTTGATGACTTACTATAGTATACTATCATACTAGCGTGAGGTCTAAATCTTATTTTAATATCCTGTAGCAATACCTTGAAGTATATAACTTGCTATAATATACAACAGCAAAACCTTGAAGTGTGTGGACACCTGACCATCACACACATGTGGGCCTTCCACAAACTTTTGCCTCAAAGTTGGAAGCACACAATATAGAATGTCTTGTTATGCTGTAGTATTACAATTTCTTTGCACTGAAACTAAGAGACCCAAACCTGTTCTGGTATGACAATGTCCCTGTTCACAAAGCAAACTTCATGTATTATACTATACCAATAACGTAATCTAGTATTCCAAAGCAATACCTTGAAGCTTCTAACTTCTAACTCTAGTATACTGTAGTAATACCTAGTAATACCTTGACTGATCCCTCTGTAAGTTGTTACTATAGAAACTATAAGGTAATAGAACAAGCACATTAATATACACCTATAATTTTAATTATAGTCGGAGCTACTGTCAGAGTCATGCTGTTATAGAAAATTAATCAACACCTTCAGAGTTGAGAATTCAATATTTCTGTGGTATATAAATATGACATATGTCCATCACACCCATATGTGGATCTTCCCCACACTGTTGCCTCTTGCTACACAACTCAAAATGATTTCTCTTCACTGGAACTAAAAGGCTCAAACCTGTTCCAGTATGACAAAACCTCTGTGCACAAACTGAGGTCCATGAAGGCATGGTTTGCCAAGGTTGATGTGGATGAACTGTAGTGTCCTGCACAAAGCCCCAATCTTAACCCCACTGAACACCTTCGGGATGAACTGGAACACCGACTGCATACCAGGCCTCCTCATCTGACCTCATTGCCTGACCTCACTAACACTCTTGTGGCTGAAGGAGCAAATCCCTACAGCCACGCTCCAAAATCTAGTGGAAAGTGTTCCCAGAAGAATGGAGGTTATGATGACAGCAAAGGAGAACTAAAGCTGGAATGGGATGTTCAAAAAAGCACATTTGGGTGTGATGGTCAGTCGTCCACAAACTTTTAGATATAGTGTAACACCAGTGAGCTTACATGGTAGCCCTCACCTGCTGTACCCTCTCCTCCATTTGGTCCAGGTCAAGAGCTGCTGATCATCTTCGAGCAGGAGGCAGAGCAGTGGGCCTCATACATGTACTCCGTCCTGGCTGGATCTGTTCCAGAGACAGGAATCTTTTGCTACAACATTTCTATGGTAACCAGTCGGCGAGACAATTTCCTGGAGCTGAATGGCTACAAGTGCAAACTGCTCATCTTGTCGCGGGGTATGCTGGAAGGCATGTGCCAGCTGCGCCGCTTCTTCTTAGCACGGGTGCTGAGGCCTGAGGCATGTGTGGTGGTGCTGTTGTGTGGTGTAGAAAGCCTGGAACCCCTGCTAGAACTCATTCCTCTCAAGGGCGAAGAATGCCTTCAGATTTCGAGTGAACAAGATGCACAGGAGTACCGTTCGGCCGTGCTCGACATAATTCGCAGAGGTGAGTCTTATACATATAGTGAGGAAGTTAGAGGAAGGAGGAAATTATGGCTGAGAACTTGCTGGAAATCTCTAAGGAAGTCTATGGTCAATAATGGCAGCTCTTACTGACATATGTAAGGGTGAGTGTTAAAAAAGGGTAAGGAAGTCGAGGAAGAAGGGATTGTGATTCTTCAGTATTACAGTATGATGTATTATGAAGATGAAAAGGTTAGGTTATCCTTACTGGCTTATCTAAAGCAGGCCATATTCAAGAAGCATGCCTAGCTATACAAATAATTGACTGGTTCAGACAAGGAGAGGAAGTCACATTTAATAAAAACTGAAGTGAATTACTCTAAAGACCCCCAGTAAATTACATTCTTTCCCAGCTGAAGGAAACATCAGCCTCCAATGCAGAAGTCTGGCTGTGCTAAATAACATGGCGCAGCAGGTTAAGCAGTGCAAGAGGAACATAATCAGGTTTACATTCTGCCAGCGTGATCGGTGATCCTGAGGACTGTAATTACGGAGCAGTTTGAGCGGGGAGGGGAACTGAGAGAGAGAGAGAGAGAGAGAGAGAGAGAGAGAGAGAGAGAGAGAGAGAGAGAGAGAGAGATTTTCCACATGTTTGGATCTTCATTATCCACACTGAGCCCTGACAAGCCAATTACCATCTCTCAACAATATATCATCCACATGAAAAATACCAGAAACGAGTGGTGAGCAGCAACTGATCAAGAGAACAAGATTAAACAATCTTTTCAAAAACTTTCATATAAACTGCACATTAATGTACCTCTTTATAATAATATACAATTTTAGCATGCAATATTTTATTTTATCATAGACAGGATGTGCTAAGCAGCAATACTCATAAACAATAGCAAATGGACATGCACTGTGGTCAATGTGTGCTCTAACATCATTGACCTAACTGTGCAAATGCAGTAAATATGGCACTGTTCCATACCTTTAATGAGTACATTTCATTACTGTCAAATGCAAAATTTTCCCCCAAAGTGAGCAAATTCTACTATAAGGTTCAGAAATTAGCATATATTAATACTAAACTGTTTCTTGATAATCAATTGAACATAAGGAAATAATGAAGCTTATCTACAGTATATTCACAACCTCTAAATCATATATGAATAGCCATTAATAATAGTTAAGTAATTGGCATTTTAGGTAATAGTTAAGTATTAGCATTTTGTAAGTAATTCATTTCATGACTTATGCAGTACTAATTAAGATTACTTTTCTAACAAGGTGTGTTTGGAAACAATGTAGGCACCCCATTTCTAAACTACTCCTTCTCCTCTACACACAACTCAAAATTAGTCCTTAATAGCTACTCTTATTAGCATATGGTATGCATGGTCCATTCAGCATACTTGAATGGATCAACCTCCTGCGAGATCATCCCCTCCAGTATTTTTAACGTCACGCTAATAAAATAATCATATTGTCTCAGAGACCCCACCTTGTGTCCAGAGTACCCTGGGATAGGCTCCAGGCTCCCTGTGACCCTGTGTAGGATAAGCAGTACAGCAAATGGATGTAATGGATGGATATTGTCTGAAAGAAACTTGTTAGTGATGCTAAAAAGTTTTGTGTAAATTGCTCAAAGTTACTTAAATAGCCTAAAGCTTGAGCTAACCTACATTATGTACAAAAATGATAATAATGTTAATACTGGAAATGAGCTTTATAACACTGTCAGGCGGCAGATATGGACACAGATGCAGGTACACAAATGCTTTATTAATAAACCTTGCAGACAGATCCAAAATGGAAGACAGTGCATTGAGGGAGAATCCTTAAATACTGTGGTTGTGTAATTAAGTCCAGGTGATGGTGATCAGTAATCATGTGAGTTGGAGTCCGTGGTGGCCATGTTTTTAGGCCGCGTGCTGTTATGGGTGTTTCCAGCATTGTCATGATAAATACTGCAATCAGTTGTATTATTTATCACAATGAGTTAACAAAATGCCAATACTTACTGTAGCGATTACCATTATTATTGGTTTTTCATGTATGAGATTTGTATACGGTTCATTTTTTCCTTATTTGTGCATATATTAATGTATCATGATGCCACATTATACCACAGCACTGTTGAATGCTGCGTTCTGATTGAAGGTGTTGATTAATGTTCTGTAACAGCAGCTCTGACAGTACCTCCAGCTGGCAGGCAATAGCACTCTTTCTAATATGTTACAGTTTATATAGTAACAAGTTACACAGGCACTCTATTTTGTATGCTCCACATAAATGGATAAAAAAAAATATATGAGTAGTCTCTGATATGGTGAAACTTTCTGTAAATAATCATATATTTAGCCTTTTTGGAACAGCTCTCCAGGGTCAGTGCTTTGTAACAGTCAGAGGTGAAGCTGTTCATTTATGATTTCAGACAGAATGTCTTCAGGATGGCTTCTTGGTGACATGATAAGCTGATAACAGGAACTAACTTGTTTCATGTTACACTTTAAACATTAACTATATTGTTCCTTTCATTAATTAAACATGGTATTTATTTGTAATTTGGTGTGACCTAAGTGGAATAAAACACTTCAGATAGTGCTGTTATAGGAAAGTAATGAACATTGGGCCACATTACATCACTTAGTCACTGATTCTTTTCATATGATAGTACACCCCATTGTATGGACCTTATAATAACACATTAACAAAATACCTACGTATAAGATCTATCACAAAGTACATACTCAGAGTAACAGGATACATCTTTAGGGTTAGGGAATCACAATCGAAATGCATAGTAAAATAAACAAAAATATATAAAATTGTGGTGAACAGGGTAATCCAGCACAGTCACAGAATCATAAACTAGGCAGAAAAGTTGTAATCAGGTATAAGATATAAAATTTCAACTATGAAATAAGCTTGCGCATTTAGAGTAACAGATGACAGAAGCATAAACACACACACATACAATAAGGTTTATATATACAGTCTTAATAAGCGTGTAAATGAAGAGCAGGTGCTGCTAATAATGAGGGTGATCAGCGGTAAGCTTAACAATACTGTATCAGGTTATGATTTAAATGTAGATGAAATGGTTCATAAGTATAAAAAAAATAAAGGCACGGTAAATGCATATGGGATGAAAAGAGTAGGCTGAATTTAGTGTATGATTGTGCTTATTGTGTTGTGTACTTTCATATTGCAGCTATACTCAATGTTGTTCCCTTTTGATTTTCATGCACAGCAGGTCCACCTCTCAGGAAAAGTTAGGACATAACCATTATCATTTCCATTCTCTCCATTTTTTAAAAATACTTTCGCACATTCATTTGGCTCTCCTCTCACTTAATTGCTTTCTCACCCACACATACTACATACCTCTTATACACCCTCAACCAGTATATGTTCAGGTAATACACACAATACTGGGTCAGGGAAATCAAACTCAAAGTACAAACATTAATATGAGGGAAACGATTTACATGAAACATGGATACAGGCATTCTCTTTTTCTCAATAGTACTCCGTGTGTTCAGCTGTCACTGAGCACCGGAATCAATTATATTACCGTAAATTGAGGTAGGTACACAGACAACCCACTGAAACAATAATGCAAACAATAACATGAATTATTCCTGTGAAAGCAGAACAGTGGAAATAGCAAAAAGGCAAAATAACAGAAATCATCCAAATCAAAAATACTGCAATATCATGAAGAAGAAAAAAAAATGCATAGAGAACAAGCACACACAAAAAAATCTTAAAAATTCAACAATAAGAGACCAAGCATACTGATAGTATCAGATCACTGAAATTAAATTTTATTTTTGTGTGTATGCTTCTGCAGCATCTGTAGTAATGTAATTGCATAAACTTTGATTCCTTAAAAAAGAAAGGCTACATGATGTAACATTCATATTTGCATTACAGTGGATATATTCCCATATATGTACCAAACAACGAAGCATGTTGATTAGGTTTTATCTTATGCAGTCACTCAACAGCTAACGAACAGACAGCTCTATTATAGGCATTTTGCTACTATAAAGCCTGCTTAGTCCATCAGCTGTCTCCATGAGAACACTGTGTGCTGCTCTGCTGCCTGTTGTAGTTGAATCTGACAGCTTGTACTATTTATTCACATTAACAGTTTCGCTGGTGCTCACTTTGGAGGATTTGGAACAACGCTGCTGGGCAATGATCACCGTGTCAAATTTCCGCATAATAAAAAAGAACAATATATTAAAAGTAGATCACTAGAGGCCTTTTGTTGCTACCCTTATCTTGTCTCAGATTTCATTAACATAACTAATGCAAATGATGTCCCAGCCTGATTGACATGTTTTCATTATTATCCTGTTTACTCTTCAACTTTTACTAGCCTTTTTTACATTTGATTATGAATGCTAAAATGTTTGGATTATTTTTGGATAATTAATATATCTTCAACCAGCTCAAAAGGACCCATGTCACACCCCTCTTCATCTCCCTTCACTGGCTTCCTGTAGCCGTCCATATCAAATTCAAGGCTTTGATGCTCACCTACAATACCTTGTCTGGAACAGCACCCTCCTACCTCAACTCTCTTACGTTCCCTCACGCAATCTGCGATCGATTAGTGACCGACGCTTAATAGTGCTTACTCAGCGTGGCTCAAGATCCCTTTACAGAACCTTCACATTAACTGTCTCTCGGTGGTGGAATGAACTTCCAACCTCAATCCGGACCGCAGAATCTGTCACTATCTTCAAAAAACAGCTAAAGACCCACCTCTTCTGTGAACACCTAACTAACCCCTAAAACACCAACCCCACATTATCCTTAAAAAAAAAACTTACTCTGGCTCTTACACCTCTACTCTGTGCACTTTGCTTTTTCTAGAATTCAATTAAAAGATCTTGTATAGCAGCATTACTTGTATTGTTCTCCGCTTGATATACTGCTTTGCTTGTATTTCCACATTTGTAAGTCGCTTTGGATAAAAGCATCTGCTAAATGAATAAATATAAATACAGTGTTTATAATGATCCAGTATATTTATCACTTGTGGATTCAGGAAGCTACGACCAGAAGCTGCTGTGTGTGTTTGGTCCAGTGGCAAATCATATGCAAACTCAAAACCTTCCTTATACATCAGAACTGCTTTTATCACTCAGTATGCAAATCCCAATCTCTTGATCTCTTTATCCCTGCTGGGAAAATGGCTGCTCATCAAAACAGGATTTGAAAAGTTATAACAATAATTATTGTTAATGGTTAATGGATCATTCAAGTTGCATGCACTATTCAAAAGTACAATGCAAATAAATTATTCATTATTTACTGGAACACATCTGTAGTCACCTGCTTTAATATGCTATGAAGAAAGTTTTGGATGCTCACTTTTATTTGACCTTAGGTGGACAGAATTCAGCAGTGGACACGAGAATTACTCAGGAAAAAAATCTGGACAGAAGGCACTCTGCTGGTGCTGCATATGCCAAATCCTCTCTGCTAGTCCTGCCCTGTCGTGTTCCTTGTGAGGTGGGCATCACCATTTATCTACATTTCATTCAATAAAAAAGGATTATAAAATACATTTAAATGACACTTCTTAATGCAATGTGTTTAGAGTAGAATCTGTAATGGCACAAAGCATTAAAGGAAGCTTCATGTTACAGGATGTTGCAGATACGGCACCACAGTGTGTGTGTGCATGCTAATGAGGCTGTGAATGTTGATCAGTAAACAGCCTTGTTACTAGCTGCAGTATGTGAGCAAACATAGCTAAATAGTTGGAGTATGATATTATAAGGTGTTAATAATAACTGAATTGCTGCTACTATAGAAGAAAAACATAAAAAACAAGGACAATATTGTATTTTGTTCGCATTATTGCATGTTTCAACAATTGTAGCTACACTCCACTAGCTCACAAGCAAACTAACTAGCAGTCAATTTTTTTTTACAGTGCATTATTATTTAACCAGATGGCCTCTAAAAAATCTATATATTGTCTGTTCTGTGCATGTTTGACGTCACAGTCAGCTAATTTTGATGCTTTCAAATTTCACAGTTGATGTGCTTTTCTCCTAACAGCACTGCAGGTCCATGGAATTTCTTCTCAGAGTGACATTAAAGTCTTGTTATAACACACCATGCTGTTGAATTTTTAGAAAGTGTTGATTAATTTTCCATACCAGCAGCACTGACAGCAGTGCTTGCTGCAAGACAAATCATAGGTTTATATTAATGAGCTCATTCTAAATAACTATCGCTGCTATAGTAACAACTAATTCACAGACTTGTATGGCAGACGCTCCACATATTCTAAGACTGATAATAATAAAGAAATGTAAAAAGTGTTGATTTTCTTTGAGGAAACATTTACTGAACATTCACATAAAAGAGTCTCGGGTGTCAGTGCTTTTTAATAGTCAGTGGTAACTTTCCCGCCTTGATTCCCGCCTCTGCCCTGAATGCTTGGATTTTGCATGTTCTTCTGGTTTTCTCCTCCTCTTCCTGGGTTTCCTTCGGGTACTCTGGTTTCCTTCCCCAGTCCAAAGACCTGCACTGTAGGCTGATTGGTATTTCCAAATTGTCTGTTGTGTGTATGCGATTGTGCCCTGCAGTGGCACCCCCAGAGTCCCCTGGGATAGGTTCTAGGCTCCCCACGACGCTGTGTAAGATAAGTACGGAAAATGGATGGATGGATGGATGGATGGATGGATATAATTAATTAATTAATTAATTTTTAAACAAGTAGAACTCAAAACCAAAGGCATCGATGGAGAACATGTTTGGTTCTTCTTGTTACTAATTTGTATGCCTGACATTTCCTTAAAATAGAATTCAAACAGGAAAGAAGCTATTTAAGATCATGTCAGTCATTTAGAAGAAGAAGAAGAAGAAGAAGAAGAAGAAGAAGAAGAAGATGCTTTATTGTGAAGCTATTGGGCATTGCTGTGTCCTTGACTCTCTTTGGATCAATTCCAAAATGTAATCAGTTCATCTGCTGGTTTCAGTGATAATTCCATATACATCCTTCAAACATTTGGCCACTCATTCTTGAGATGTCCACCACCAAGTGGTGGAGGCATAAAATATTTAATCAAATTGCTGGTATAAGAGGTATAAAACACTTCAGGACATGCTGTTGTAGGAGAATCTTCAGGCTGATAAACTTAAAAAAAAAAAAAAAAAAAAAAAATTGGTAATGTCATTGATTGTGCTCCTCTAACACTGTTTCCAAAAGTGTTTTATTACATACATATACTCTATAACCATGCACAACAGGACAGTAATTATATGAAAGCTGAAGATAACAATAATCAATACAGAAGCTTGGTTACTAAGCCATCATTTTTAAACTGTCAGCTTGTAATGTAAGTGTTGTTACTCTAACCCTAAATGCATTTAATGTTGTGCAGCTCATGTCTTGAACTCCATCTTCACAGAATCCCGGGGAGGTGTTCCTTCTCCTGCCACAGGCCATGGCCAGTAAAGACATGGAGGTGGAGTTCAGTGAGAGCAAGCAGAAAGTGAGAGTAAAGGCAGTGAACTGGAACGAGAGCACACTCAGAGTAACTGCTGCAGGTAAAGATTAATCCTAAAACCTGCCACTTTTTGTCTGGAGAATGTAAATATGTTTGGGTTGTGGGGTTATGGATACAATAAACCAAAAAAAAAAATATTCATAGTGAAGTTCAGTTACTTCTCGAGGAGCAGTCCAATGGGTGCATACTGTATAGTAATTCTTATACTGTTCAATTTGTGCATACTGAACATTCCGTAATCTGTCCATTCTACAAATATCAGTATACATTTTAAAATGTTTATATTTTTTTTATTAATTTGTCTTTGTTACAATGCCTGAATCCATGTAATCGCATATGCAATCTTATATCACCAATTTTATGCAATATTACACAGTTAAATATTTCATGAAAAACGTACAGCAATTTACTTTCAGTAGAGTTATAAGTACAATATTGTAAATTCATCATAAATAATTGTAAAACATATTTAATGTAAAAACTGTACTCTATTCACAGTTAATCGCTGTATGCTTCACAGTATTTTACAGTATACACATACAAAGTCATTTACTGGCAGCAGATTTAAATATGGGTGTGTCTCAATCAGCTCCCTTGCTCTCTAGGTCATGAATCAGTATATCCTGTACATGAGTTCAGGCACTGGTAAGGAGCCTGGCTCACTACACACTGGGACACTGATAACTCAATTTCCGGTGACATGACTATGTACTCATGTTGTATCAACAACAGGCAGGACTAATATCTTTCTGACATTATAAGTCATAAATTTGTTAACTTAATCCCACTCGTTTCTGCCATGGTACTTCAAGCAGGCTTGTAATCTAGCTAGTGGATATTTTGAAAATCATTAATCACTTAAAACTTGTTAGACTCAAGCAAACCATATATAGAACGTCAAATAAAGTTTAAAACATAAGTAATCATTTGTGAGCCACGACAATGATAACAAGCTACTTACATTAGTAGATGAAAGTTGGTTGAAAGTTTGTCCCCCATTTTTTTTTCGAGCTGAGATGCCTCAGAAAACATGACATCATTTCCAGTAAAGGAACAAAGCGAGCATCGACGCTCCCTGGTTTCTGCAGTAGATTGTGAGATTTTTTAGGGCGCGAATGTTCCAGTGCACAGGAAGAATTTTGTGACTTAAAATGGCTGACTCCCTGATCAGTGCCCTGACTACTGAACTAGGGAGCTGAATGAGACACACCCAAACAAATGAGTCACTCCTTCCCTCGACTAACTTGCACTAATTCAACCACTATCTACAATCTACCATTGAAGCAACACAAACTAAAATATTAATGTTAGAGCTTTACTTAACTAAAGTTTTTTATTAGCTTATAAACTTACATCAGAGAGGGTTTGGTTAGCATTTGCTTAAAACAGTTGCTAAAATAAAAGGCAGAAAAAATAATTTAAATTCTCTTTATGTTGATACAAGGACAACCTTTACCATTCTTAAGCCCACCTAAAATATTAGATATCTCACTATGCATTGCATTGTCTGGTATTTTATTTTAAAGCAATGCACTGCTCTAATTGTCCAATTGTTTACAGTACAATCTTGTAAAATAATAAAACAAAATTTTGCTGTAAAACAACACTGTAAATGTACAGCATTTTTTTTACAGACATATATTCACTCCTCTATGGCCTATAAACTCCTATATGCTCCTATTTTTAAAGACATATATGCACTCCTCTATGCCCTATAAACTCCTATATGCTCCTATTTGTAAAGACATATATGTAGTCCTCTATGCCCTATAAACTCCTATATGCTCCTTTTTTTACAGAGATACATACACTCCTCTATGGCCAAGAATTTTATGCAAATTCTGCCACCATCCTCTAGAATATTCTTACTGGGGCCTAATGACAGACTCAGCATCAGAATTAGTTTATTGTTCACAAAACAGCTTAGGACTATGTATTCTATCCTAAACACTGCTGTCAGTTCTATAAGCAGAGAAATTTCAGGTTTGTTTTGGTCAAGATTATGGTAACTGCATGTTACAGAATTTCCTGCTGGAAATGTGGCTGTAACGCTCTACTGTGGAGGTGTAATGAAGGGCAGCACACACCTACACTACTACAACACTATGGGAGAGATTTCCCGCCTGCTCAAGCAGGCTGCAGACCCGATGAACTTCATGTGTCAGGTACACAAACAGCTTGAAACACATTAGAGACTCGATAAGCAAACACCAGAGACATGATCAGTGCCTGGTGCAGGTCAAATACACATTGCAAACGCACCAATGAAATTTTCATTTCAAGTGGATTGTTAATTGTATATCCAGGCCATGGCAAATTTATTATAATGATTGTGTATGTTTACATACCATTTGTTTATGTCTATCATACCATTTGTTTTAATTTTCTTATAGTAATTTTCAAATGTCTGCTTTAAATCCTGTTACGAAGTATTTGTAGGGTCAAAAGAGTATTTGTCAATGTCAGAATCTCTTTAAATGATTTCATTTTTAAACGAGTTATGATATTCCAGAGATTTACGAAAACGCAAGGTAGAAATCATTACGCTTTCCGTTTATTTGTCCATTTGTTCACATGTTTTAAATGTAATCTATTCGATTTAGGCTTTTCAGTCATCCTCCTCAGAGAAGCTGGATCATATTCTAGCTGCGTGCGTCTTGAAGAATATGCCTACCGGAGGTTTCCAAGGATTACAGAATGATCAGACTCTGACTGGAGGTAAGTGATTCTCTGGGTCTGAAATACTCCTAAAAGCTGATCACAATTCAATTCAACAGAAGCCAGAACAGATATTTTAGCTCTCACTGATCCCTGACCTGCATGTACAGGTACCTCATTTCTCATTCTGCTAATGATTAAAGAGGAATAGAGGAAGCCATCCAGCTCACAAAGGTACATTAGGTTTGGCGTGTACCACTGATGTGTTTTTCACAGTACAACCCAGAGCATTAAAACACACATCAGTACTAACAGTAATGAAATGTTTGTTATTCTCATACTCCAACAGAAATGATCTATAAATGATAAATGATCTAGCTCTCCTCATGTCTTCATAAAATTATATGTTATAAGGCTAAGACTATGTCTCAGGCATATAAGTCAACCATCGAGCCAGACTAGAAATGCTGGTTTGAGATTCAAAGTAAATGCAATAGAACGAAATATCTCATCTCTTCCAAGTAGAACTGAAAAGGAACTTATTGGCAGTGATGAAAATGACAAGTTCACAGTCATTTCACACCTCATCATTTCTAAAGAAAAGTCAAAATGAAATGAGTTTTACAGAGCATTCCAACATGCGCCAGTTACAGAATATTAACTTCATCTAGTCCGCTTCTGCTATTTTATCTTGCACACAGTTGGAGAGACGGCAAATGAAAGCGTGGATAAGCAGCATTTTAAGAATATAACTTGAGAAACCCCTAACAATCCTTTTCTTGAGAACAAATCATTGCTGGTGAGTCTGGTGTCGACCAGCCCAAATTACTACAGACTGTTCCTCAGTCATTCATATACCCTATGTCGAATCTATTTCCAGGGAAAGGGCACAAGAGGTATATGACCCCACATAGCCCCTATCACTCACTTCTCCTTTCTCCAACTGTTTCTTTCTGTTTTTTCCCCTCTTTTGCACAGAGACTGATTGCTCATTCACCATCTGTATCACTTGCTCTGAATGCCTTTCTCGTTCATTCTAAGCCACTCTTTCTCTTTCACATTCGCACACACACACACACACACACACACACACACACACACACACACACACACACACACACACTCACCAGCTCAATGAATATTTAGAATTCGCTCCACTTTTCCAACATGGTGTCTGAAAGCAATAACAGTCTACTTAAGGAATGCGTGTCATTTTAATTTGACCTTGGGTTCTGTTTCACTGATGTTTCTAATACACATCTCTCTAAGATCTTCCTCCGTACTGAAATCTTGGGAAGTCGCTTATAGTGCGTTATTTATTGAGTTTTTTCTTTAGCCTTGCATTACAGCAACAAATAGAAAGGATATCAGTTAGGCAAATAAACTCAGATTGAGTTACAAATATTCCATCCATCCATTTTCCATACTACTGATCCTACATAGGGTCACAGGGAGCCTGGAGCCTATCCCAGGGGACTCGGGCACAAGGTGGGGGACACCCTGGACGGGGTGCCAACCCATGGCAGGGCACAATTGCACACATTCACATGCCACAGATAATTTGGAAATGCAAATCAGCCTACAGTACATGTCTTTGGACCAAGCGAAGGAAACCTGAGCACCTGGAGGAAACCCACAAAGCATGGGGAGAATCTGCAAAACATGCGAACTCCCAAACCCTGAAGGTGCAAATTCACCGTGCCCTCCCTGCCAAAATATTCCTAAACGTAAAAAGAAAACAACAAGAATAAATAAAGTAAAAAAACTATTCGTCAGATGTCTTAGTTAAAGATAAATTAAATTAGAAAAAGAAATAGTGTCATTATATTTGAGTCCTCATTCACAGCTCCATACATTTTAATCTCTATCAAAATTATAATTACCATTTTTGACTGACCAATGATTTAAAAAAAAAAAAATATTGCTATTTGAAAGATATAAGCTAATATTCCACTGATCACCTTTCTAGATGGATGCAATTAGCATCCATGGAGTTATTATTGTACTTAGTGAACAAAAATTTTAACTTTAACAAGCGCTAATAGACCCCTGCATGGCCAAGAATCCTGCTGCCCCATTCTCTGGAGGGGAGCAGTGGACAAGTCACTCACTGACAGGGTTGCCTAGTGTGCCAAATTCATCTAGTCAAAATAAATCCTCCACAAAATACATCATGGCTGTCAAGATCTTGCTTTATAGCAAACAAATTGAATTAAAATCACAGATAGTGTACATGGAGAGTGCGTCCATGATATACACATCCATTTCTATTTTAAGATGCAGTATACTGCAAAGAGTGGGAGACAGAAAGGGGGATTATGGCTTGGATCATGTACATACATCAGAAATGTGTCTGCGCCACTTTGATCTTGTTTCCTACGCAAAAGCTGAGAAAAAAAAACAAAAAACGATGTCTTAGTTTTCCAATGCCTGAATGTTTTTGGGCTAGTTTCAGGTGTGGTTTTGAACTAAAAACCTAAAGAGAACTAAAAACCTCTCAAAACAAACTTCTAGACTGTATGTCGAGTGATTGTATAATGTTAACCTATTACAGGATTACTCTTAAAATTTACTAGATAATAGCCTATAGCATAATCGCATGTGATATCCTCTATACTTAATTTTATTTGAGGCTTTGTCATTATAAATGCTGTCCTGCCCTACTACAATCTACAGTCATGAGCCACTGCTGCTGTGGTAATTTATGAATGCAACACCTGACCTTCAGCCAGTGTTTTAGTGCAGAAATTGAAAATTGGTTCTAAATAACCTAGAGAGGTTTAGAAGTTGAACCCTGATTGATGATGTAAGCAGTTCATCAGTAGTCAGGAATTGATCCTGTGACCAAAAAATGATTGTCGATACCTGCCTCTGAGCTGTCTTCTACAAACAGTCCCGGTCATCACTCATGCTCCAAGCTGACCATTTTCTTACTGCTCAAAAAGTTACTTTCAAAATAACTTTATTTCTAAAGCACAGTTAACAAAACTTTCATCAGAATAGTCTTTCGTACAATAAAGTAACCTCTCAAATCTGAATATGAGGCTGTACAAAGCCTACTCATGAATAATGCATCATCTTTGCCTTTCAAACACCTACACACTGAGTTAGCGCTTGGACTCAGCAGATAAAGCCATGGTGTAAAATTAAATGGTTATAAAGTTTCCAAAGCAGTGAGGATTTATCAATATTGTGTTTTCACATGGAGGTGGAACTCTACAGTTATTAGAAGATGCTTATTTCTGTGGGCCTTCAAATTTGCTCATGATTTAGTTCTCTGTTTTTGCATTTATTTATTTATTTATTTATTTATTTAATCATTTATGGGGGTGCTTTGCTTTTTATATAGACCGATCAAATTTCAGTATAATAAAGTATAACAGCATTAAACTGGAATTTTCATCTGCAGTATCGCACTCAGAGGACATCCCAACTCTCCTGCACTTTGCAGCGCAGTATGGGCTGAAAGATCTGGCTAGTGTTCTGCTGCAGTGCCCTGGAGCACAACAAGCCATGAGAAGCACCAACCGTTTCGGACACACGCCCCTGGCACTAGCACACGCAAATGGACACTCACAGCTCCATGTCTTCCTGCAGGAATCACTGGTGAGTTCTTCTGCTGGAAATTGTAGCTGTAGGAAGTGTTATTTGAGTGAAGTTAGAGATAGTGGAAGCTATTTTTTAGACATAAAAATCTGATTGCTATAGACAGACAGACAGAGATACAGTAGATAGATGTGTGTGGTAAAGGTTAAGAAAAGTACACAAAGTTTCTAGAAAAACAGGATGTTTCTGGAAGTGCTTCTGAAGCTGTAGAAGGGGAAACCATGAATATCTTGCATTCATATTAATTATTAGTAATGCAAACATTATTTAAGGAAACAGACAAATACCCATTAAAATATATATTAGGATCTGTCCTGACAGGGATGTATTTGTGTGTGTGTGTGTGTGTGTGTGTGTGTGTGTGTGTGTGTGTGTGTGTGTGTGTGTGTGTGTGTGTGTGTGTGTGTGTGTGTGTGTGTGGTCTAGAAAGGAAGTTTTTGTTTTTCATGTCTTTGAAAACACTGGGGGGGAAAACGCAAGACTGCTGGAAAGTCATTTTTCATTCATGAAAACATAACGGCAAATATCAATTTGTAGAACATACCTTTATTCAGCACCTGAACTTCTGCAGTTCCTCAGCTGAGCAAGCTAGGGAACTATCTTTTAAAAGAAGCAATGTTTTCACCATTTCAGGGAACTATTGATTACAGCCACCAATAACCACCTTATAATTTACTTTAGATTTGTTGTCTGTTATTTTCCAGAACGATCAGAAAAGTTCATCGGACATGCTATCCAATAATGTACAAAACCAGAAAACAAACAAAAAAACAAACAATATATAGTGCACCTCCTATCTGAATCTGTATTTATATCTGTTTAGAATATTATCATCTGTATAATGTATTCATATAAGGTTACATCCCTAGTGTCTGCACACATAATGTGTCTGAGTGCATCTTCATATAGACTAGTCATTTTAACCTTTAATTCCATTTTATTACTTACAAAATGACTTCATACACATGCTCAAATGGGACAGAGGGACAAAATGACAGGAATGAGAACATTATTGTAACGGGCAAACCCTGCTGACCTTCATTTCCAGGGGTTTATACTGTAGCTGCCTGCTTAAAGGCAGCCTTACTAACTTTCAAGCCATTATTTATGGACTTCCTCCCTCATCCTTAAGGCCCCTCAGTGGTTGTAAATACCCAATTCAGGTGGATTGGGGTCAGCTAGCAACCACAGTCAAGTCTCTGATTTGTTCGAGCACATCTGCAGCCAAAGGGATGTTAATGTGGCCAGAGAAAGTGTCTTTAAAAAAAAATAAATTAAATGTTACCCATGGGAATGAGGTGAAGAAAGGAATTGTGTTGAATTTATGTCTTTGAATGTCGTGGAGTATAGGGTTAGTCTTGTGATATACTTGGAGATCAACATGCCAGTAAACCTAGCCTTATATATGCTGGAACATTACACTCTGAGGAGAACATTTTTTATAATTTTTTTTAGGAAACTCCATTCACTGTAGTGAATTAAAGCACTGGCTAGGCCAATGCAACAATGATGAAATCTCACTAATAATATTTCTACCCTTCTGCTTAAGGCCAAATGAACTATATTAATTGCTTACCAAATTTGAACCAATATTTAGAACTTACCAATTAAAAAAAAAACAACTATAAAAGAAAAATGGTGCTGTTTTCTCTTTCACAGTGGTGCACTATGGTGAATGCTGCGAGGGTCTGAGAAAGGGTTTTTGGAGAATATTAATTACAAGATTATGCTATAATTATTTTTTTTGAATGGTTAAAAGCTTGTTTGTTTTAAGAACTCCACTAACACCCAGATGAAAGCAAAGAGGAGGCTTAAATATGCTGCATTTATTCAGTAATGGTAAGCAATTAACAGGTATCAATCAACGTATCAATGAATGCATTAACCAGGCTTTGAGGAACCAAGTGTCCTGCTGCTTTTCACAACAGACGCATGAAAAACAGCACAGTACAAACTTGTGTGCAGCAAATCCACCTCATTGTAATGATTATAAAGGCAAATGAGTATTATAATAGCAAAATATTAAAAGCTAGTCTTTTATGAGATTTTGATAACAGCCATGCCTAATATGTTACTGAGTGTGTGTGTGTGTGTGTGTGTGTGTGTGTGTGTGCTGTATGTAACATGTTGAACACTAAACCTTACCAAACATGCAACATTCCTAAAAATGAAAAAAAAAAAAAAAAAAAAAAAAATTGTGATGCATTCTGAGATGTTTTACTTATTTCCAACAAATGGAATTTACTGTTTTTTGAAGCATTATGGCGCGGACTGATTTTCGACCATTTTCGCCTCATTTGTGTTGATGCGTAGATACCTGTGAGTTGTTGTGCTGTGACTTTTATTTTGATGCAGTAAAAAAGCTGTATTGTCTTTACAGTAATTCTATCATATGGGAAAATGTTCTTGAGTTATTATACAAGCTATATTGATTGTTACAGTAAGATACAATGCATTAAGATACAATCAGAGGTGGCACCACTACTCCAAAAGTGGTGTGTCAAATTTTTTTTTTTAATAAGAAACGAGGTACATCTGTCATTTGTCTATAAACAAACAAAAAAACATACAGACTAACTGCGTATTTTGCTTTTAGCGCTATCTGGAGCAAGGGTCTTGATTATAATATAATAACCGGGCACAACACACCTTTTAAGAAACATCAGAGTAGTATGTTTCAACCCCACAGTCTTAATTTTGCATTTTACTCCTCAGGCAGATAATAACAGAACACAAAATATGTGCATATGTCATTTAGAATATTGAAACGTTAGTGATACTGATTCAGCACATGATTATTAAGCACCAGTGAGCGCGGTTAACCCTTTATCACTCATAGGAGATCCCCTTTTAACCCTTTCAAAACCCTTTGGTCTTTCAACTGAGTCAAACCTGTCTGTTATTGCCTGAAGCGCTGGGTCACCGCCTCAGTAATTTGAAAAGTGCCGACTCAAATTCCAGCTCACCCCTGTTGCTCCAGCGGCCCTTGATGCAGTGCAATAATACCGGAATTGATGCTACTCTAAAATACATGTACAGTACTGTATTTTGTCAGCATTGTTGTAGGTTTTACCTGTTCTAGATACAGTTCACCAGCAAACTATCTGCCAGTAACTTAAAGTAAAATCTGCAGTAGTTAAATTGTAGGACATTATCACATAATCCCATGGCCTCTAAACTATATAAAAGTTTCTCTAGTTTAGCAAAATCAAATTTCTACACCAAATGATCTGTCCTGTGCATGACTGACATCGTAATAAGCTGATTTTCAATGTCACGGGTCACATTGTTTTCTTCAATACTCTGAAGAAATTTCTTCTTGTTTTCCCACAGCACTGTTGAGTTCTCGAATCTTATTGGATGTGATTGATCAGAAGCTGTCGATTAATTTTCTAAATAGCAGTACACCTCTGACGGTAATGCTAGCTGCAATTCCAATCACAGGTTAATATTAATACACTCACTCTAATATATTATTGTTTATATAGTAAGAGCTCATTCACAGGGAATTGTATGGTGGATGCTCCATAATAATCGAAGCAAACAGTATATGTTTTATCTAATGTATAGTATAATTGTTGATACGGTGAAGGTTTCTGAAAGATGTTTTGTTAACGTTTATGGGAGGAGTCTTGGGTGTCAGTGCTTTATAACAGTAAGTTTTCCGCAGTGGGAGACTGTGCTCGGTAACATGACAAGCTGTTCCACAACATTAAATGTAACTATAAATGGTTTAAAAGTAGGATGTGTTATTCAAGAGTTCATAACAAATTGTAATCACTGGTAAATTGCTATGGTTTCACCAGAATAAAACATGCCATTACAACAAAGTTATCAAGTGAAGTAAGGGATCACACCACCCCATCACTGATTATTTTCCTATAGCAGGACGCCTCGCTGTGTTTTATTCCTTAGTTGATACATTTTGCTTGTCGACCCCATGCTCTTGCTTAGGTAATATTCAATCCTCAAAGTAATCAAGATACAAATACAAGCAAATACAGCATCTAATGGCCAGTGCCACTTCTAAAGACAGACTACCACACAGTAATCATTAATTTAATCGGAAGATTTAGCAGGTAGTTTATACTGCAGATGTTGTTTAAGCCTAGTCTTGGAAAATAATTTCCACTGGAAAGTATCATCATTGATTCCACAGTTTAAGTCTAGACTTTTTGCCATGGAAATCCTTCTGAGGGATGTGTTCTGTAGTAAAACACTTTTGTTCAGCACAGGTTTGACCCTAGAGGAATATCAATATCTGTCAGACATCAGTGTGTTGTGATGTCTGTGAGTGTGCTGTCTCTGCTCCTCATTCTACAACAGGGCAGAATTTGTTCCAGACCTACTGACTCAGGCTTAATTACAATACATTGCAGATGAAGAGGGATTTTATTTGATCTCTCAAGTGGTTTGACTCACAACATCCACTTTTAGCTCTTTTGCTGAACATCGTTTAAAATGCACAAGTTTGAACTTTCAGCAGAAGTGCACCAATTTGTTCAAATCCAACCATATGATGTAGTAAGAAAGACGTCCTGCAATCCACCTGACAGATTTTAAGCCTTTTGAGGGATATGAGAATGCAAAAAAAAGAAAAGGCTTTCTTGTAGCTGGGTTTCCTTAATAACAATTGAAACTAAATCTTTTTAATAAATTATGCACAATCAAAGTGGACTTTTTTCCATATAAACTAGTGCTCTGAGAAAAATGTGAAAATGTATATGAGGATGTCAAAGTGAATATTTTTTGTTAACATATACTGTAAACCGGACATCATATGACATAACTCTACCTTCCGTTACTCAATGTGTGAGTAATCACCTTAAAGCTGGCATGTCCACAGAGCTTAATAAGGAAAACCATGTGCCACTACCACCTTCAATGGATTTAGCACAAGCCTCCTATATATGCACTTCATCTCCAACACTAACAAGCTCTCAGTCTACAGGGAATTCCCAACCTCAAGGGAATGAAAATGAGAGGACTTAACCTAATCCCCTCTCTGCTCTGGTTGTTATGTGACGGCTGTAATCATGCCTGTAAAATTGGATTAAAATTGACTGATAGGCCTCACCTAGCTCTGCAATACAGCTCATATACACAAAGGGAAATATAATATAATGCAGGAATCGCCTTATTGGATCAAATTCCTTAGGTGGAGATGGAAAAAGATTGATATCCTCAAGAGCTTAATCATGGATGTGCAATATGTGACCTAGATCTAATATGTTAAAATGTTAGAAAGTGTTCATCAGAAGTGATAAATGACCATGTCATACTGGGTCAGAGCTTATATACAGTACTTCATCACTTCCTGAGCATAAAAATAATTCAGTGTCATATATTATTTAAACCAATTACATGCCCAAAAGCAATCAATATTTAATGAATGCATCAATATATGATAATCATGTAACTGCACACAAAGACTTTCCAACCGCATGTGAACAGAGCCCAGTGGCTTCTACAGCAGGAAAAAGTCCTTGCCAGTGGCATAGCCAGGAATTTATTTTGGGGGGTTGAAACATTGTTGGAGCCCTATACAGATACCATGACATGAATCTACAACTTCTCAAACAGAAAACAAAGCTATTACAAACACCATGATTACATGGTATTAGAAGGCAATTTATGATCTAAAAGCAACTACTCAGCCATTCCCATACATACAGTAAACTGTATCTGATTACCATTTAAAAAATTTCTCTATCAGGATCAATTATTAATAATGATAATTATGTAAAAATCCATTGCATGTTCACCCAACTGGTGGGTTGTGCAAGTAGTTTTAGATCTACTTTTATACGCATATGTTCTGATTCTTTCCAACTGGAAAATCCAGCTAATCAGTCTGTCTGTGTGTGCAGTAGTGAGTTAGAGTGGCTTGCATTTCATACACTACAGTTGCAATCAAAATGATTCAACCCCCATTGCAAATCAGGTTTATTGTCAAAATTTACAGACATTCAACTGTTTGCAATGAACAAATCAAACAAAAGCAGTTGAAATCGTTCAACACAACGAATGCTTCAAGTGGCACCCTTCATGGCAAGCATCTTAAGTACTTAGTAGAGTACCCTTTTGATGTTATGACCTGCTGCAAATGAGATGCATAGCTTCTGGCAGTGTTCCTGAGGAATCTTAGCCCATTCCTCATGAGCAATGGCCTCCAGTTCAGTAATATTCTTGGGTTTGCATGCTGCAACTGCTTTCTTCAAATCCCACCAGAGATTTTCTATGGGGTTCAAGTCAAGTGACTGTGATTACCCAGTAGAATCTTCCAGGACTTCTTCTGAAACAAAGCCTTGGTGGAATTTGAGGTATGCTTGGAATCATTGTCCTGTTGGAAGGTCCAGTCACAACCAAGCTTCAGCTTTCTCACAGATGGCATGACATTTTCCCCTGGGCTTTCCTGATACTTCAATGAATCCTCCTCTTCCACACGCTGCAGGTTTCTAGTGCCAGAGGATGCAAAGCAGCCCCAGAGCATCACCG
Source organism: Ictalurus punctatus (assembly GCF_001660625.3). Classification (NCBI taxonomy): domain Eukaryota; kingdom Metazoa; phylum Chordata; class Actinopteri; order Siluriformes; family Ictaluridae; genus Ictalurus; species Ictalurus punctatus. The sequence goes on along the minus strand of NC_030422.2, from coordinate 14,637,454 downwards.
AGCCACCACCATGCTTGACTGTGGACAGAGTGTTCTTTCTTCATTCTTCTTTTTCTAGACATATCGCTGATCCATCATGACGAAATGTTCCAGTTTTGTTTCATCGCGCCACAGAACAGAATCCCAAATCTTCTGTGGCTTATTTATATGATTTTGAGCTGACTTTTCTTGTGCTTTTGGGTCAGTAGTGGTGTATGTCTTGGAGTTCTGGCATGGAAAACTAAAGGCATTTAGTATATGCCTACTGTGCTCACTGAAACGTCAGTGCCTGTTGCCACCAAGTCTTGCTGCAGGTCTTTTGCAGTCACTCGAGGGTTTTTCACAACCTGCCTTCTCAGAAATCTGGTTGCAGCCATTGATACCTTCCTTTTTCTGCCCCTAGCCAGCTCAGGTATTTCATGTGTTCCAGCTCAAGCACACCTGGTGCAACTAATGAAGCCCTTGATTAGTTGCATCAGGTGTGCTTGAGACAACACCTTTTGACAACATGTTTTACATATTTGTGCTGTTGTGTGGGATTCTCTTCAGGGGGTTGAATATTTGAAACTGGAGAAATCATTAGAAGTTGCATTTTCAGTTGAATTTGGGGAAACCTCTTGAATCATTCATTGTGTTGAACTATTTCAGTTGCTTTTGTTTGATTTGTTCATTGCAAACAACTGAAAGTCTGTAAATTTTGACAATAAACCTGATTTGAAATGGGGGTTGAATAACTTTGATTGCAACTGTACATGCCCAAAAGTATGTGGACAATTGACCATGACAAGCAAGGAGGCCTGGTGTACAGTCAGTATTCCAGTCCATCCCAAAGGTGTTCAGTGTGGTTGAGGTCAGAGATCTGTGAAGGCCACTCAAGTTCTTCCACACCAACCTTGGCAAACCATGTCTTTATGGAGTTCGCTTTGTGCACAAGGGCACTGTCATGCTGGAACATGTTTGGGTATCTTGGTTACCACTAATACTACAACATACAAAGACATTCTAGACAATCAGATGCCTCCAACTTTGTGGCAACTGTTTGGGAAAGGCCCACATATAGGGCTCATGGTAAGGTGTCTACATACGTTTGGCCATATAGTGTATCTCCTATTCGGCAAGAAAATATGTGATTCTTATTGGTTAATCCTTTTTCTCACCATAGCACCTGATTAAACAAACTAGGGCAATTAAATATGGAGGGATCATAATGCTTTCTAGACTTGTAATTTTGTGAAAATTATTGTGCAAAACAATGTTATTTGAGACATACGGTGTGTATATAATCATTGATTGATGATGCCTTTACCCATCTAATTAACATGATATGCTTTACAAACAACAATGTAGAAGAGTAGAAAATGAGTTAGGAAAAGCTCCTACTTTACTTGTGCACCATTAATTTGCTACATCTTCTGACCTCATATTATCCCCATTATTCTTCTTTGGTGACATTATGAAACAATGTCCAGTTTTGGGCAACATACTGTAATGCTGTAATTAGGTTCAGTGGACTTGTTGATAAAGTAATTCAGTTTGGTAGAGCTGATTGTTAGGCTTTTACTGTTTCACTGAATGACATTGGTACACATGGGAATCTGATTAGTAGTTCATCTTTTTTGTTTTCTGCAACATGTAACCACACTGAAAACCCACATACAGCACATTGTTTGAATTCACTCCTGCTTAAATTATTAATTTATTCTGTTTTCAAACATAGACTTCCAATTTTAATAGTACATAATACATAATAATACCAATGCAACCTTTTTCCAAGGAGAAATTAGACTGTAAAATCTTAAATCAAAGAGGATGCTTAGGTATATGTTAACGTGAGGGTGATCTCTCAGTAGGACAATTTATTTGTGAACCTGAGCTCATGAGAACTCTATACAAATGAGGGAGATGAAGTTGGATTTTGCATGAATTTACTGTATAAGAATAAGTCTTGAGAAAAAAGATGAATGCTAACTCCCCCCCTATGACGATCCCTTCTCCTTTGCTTCTTTTCATACAAGTCATGCATATTTGCAAGGGTGGACAAAAGTTTATTAACCAGATGAAAAGGGGAAAAAAGAAAGCTTCTTTTCTTTTAATTACTCTGACTTGGGCTATTTACATATTTTATACCACAGTACTGTTGCTTGATTTATTTCCAGCTCCAAGGTATATTAATACTTTCCTTCTAATACATTATTGTTTCTATAGCAACAGCACAGAGACTTGTATACTGTTCACTCTACATAAACAAACATAAAAATAATGTAATCATCGATATGGTGAAGTTTTCTATGACAGAAACTAACTTATTTCATAGATGTTCCACAATACTGCAACTATCAACTGATTAGAAAGTATGATGTATTATTTAATAAAAATCTTCTTTGTTGGCAAATTACTGTGGTATAAGAAGATCAAAACATAAAATGGTACATGTTAAAATAATTAACTTAGAGCTCAGCTTTGAGTCCTTCCATGCCTGTCAGGTTTTCACAGTTCACAGTTGTTCACAGTTGATTGTTCTCCATTTTCCTATTGTTCAGTAAATCATTCATCAAGTTAAAAAGGGTTTAAACTTGACTGTAAATATTGCCATGTCAGTGTGATACAGTAAGGTCCCCTTGAGCACTGTTGTTATGCCCTTGTGTAACACATTTAATCCTACATTGCTCCAGGGGCACAGCCACTTTCAGCCCATTGCCTTCCTACTCTGGGGCGTCTAAATGAGACTATGTTGCCTGGTAAAAAAAATTCCCAGTCAACCACATGAATAACACGAGGCCCAATCTTAAGAGTTTGCCCCTGCTGACATAAACACCGCTCTTTATGCTCCTGCTAACATATGAGGCAAATCATGACATCCACTTAAAAGGTCAGCATGGCTTAATGGGGTAATTCTATTGTGAGCAGGTTGCATTTGGTCTCGGGTCTTATTTCAGCTTACACTCATAAACATGTCATCTCTCTTCCTTTGATGAGGCTGCTGGAATCATATTGGGACAACCTTCAAACACTAAAAAAATTCAAATGACAAAATGGCAGTAGCTGTTAAAGCAATTAAAGTGCTGAGTTGTGGACAAGTAGTTATATTAATAGTTATTTTTAATGAATACATTTTTTTAAGTAAGCCATTTTGGATACTGACTTGCTTCACTGGATAGCTGATCATTTGATTTGTTTCATCATGTTGCTAATGGCAGAGCACAAGTGGCAGCACTGGTGAATGCATGGTGTGATCAATCACTGGGTTTATAAATAGATTAACTCAGGCATTGGGAGTTACTTTACCCAGCCAAATTGCAATCCATAGGCACCCTCGTGCCAGTGGAAGAGCTCTAAACAGCTCCTTGGCAATAGCAGCTCTGAGTCTGATGAAACCGGATGCAACAGCAATCAAGTGCGGTAGCCATTCTGCGACTATGACAACACGCAGCCCTTCCTGTGACTGTGGCTACAGCACATCGTCACTTAAAAGTTATGGTTTGATGATTCCTTTAATTGAAATTGACATGCATTAGGTCTTAATTCTTCAACATCCTGACATCCTAAGACTGTTTGTTGAACAAGTTTAAGTGCTTGTTTGCTTTTCTTATGTTGGAGTCATGGTGGTGCATGCTTTACTGTACGTACTCATGATGCTGACCTTTCCTTAGTGTATGATGCTCAAGCCTCAAACAAATGATGAAACAATGTAAAGTTTGTCATCAAACCATCCATCCCCAGTCTTAGCTTTTCAGCATGTTTCTCCTCTCTAAATCATTTTGATCCACTCCTTGTCACTCGCCTGGCCGGCAGAAGTCTGTAACCACAGCAACATTGACTCAGAATGTGTAGCACTAAGCCTGAAATCTGGAGGAGAGCAGATTTAGTGTTGAGTCCAGAGATCTTTTTCTCCCTTTTTTCCAGCGCAGGGCTAAGTTTCCTTACTGGATATCTAGTAGGTTCACTTTTTATTTATTTCCCTGGTGAAAGCTTCAGTGACCCCCCCCACCATGTTCCTTTGTGCTGAAATTCTGAAATGATGATGTTCTAGACCATTGAATAAGTCAAAGCGCATGATTAAGTACTACGTAATCTAAGGTCATTTTCACACTGGACCCAGGGCTTTTTGCCCTGGGTTCTACTTTGGTAGAGTGTGAAAGTTTTGGAGCAGTCCAGAGAACCAGACCTGGTCCTTGCTTACGTCAACAGGCCCCTAGTTATGTCCCCATGTGGGGAAGGTAACCATGATTGGTTTAAGTTACTTTTCATTACTTCCTGTTTCAAGTCTTTCGATGGTGAGGAAAACGTTATTATGGCCAGCAGAGAGATGGAATGCCTTACTGATATATAAAATGAGATGTGGAACACTGTAATTAGCTAATTAATTGTGTGAGTAATTAATTGTGGTGTGAGTGCTTACTCTGAGACCATAATGAAAAATGCACATCTTGTGCCGGTCTACATGGCTAAAAGCCTTCTTACAATGAGAATGGCTCCTCATTTTCGGGTATTCCTGCATGATGACATGTCTTGCATCTATGTCGAAGTACTGTTCTTTTCTACCAAAGGAACACACTAATAAAACAATAAAACTAACCTGCAAACCTATTTATTTATTAGCATAAGAGAGATCCACAGGATGGAATTCTTCTGTATTAAAGCAAACCTGTGAAACAGGCCCTGGATTTGTCATGGGTATAGATTCAATAATTCGGGCCAAGTGTGAAAGCTTCCTAAGTTGGTTTTTTGCCTGTTAAAATGTCCACTGCTTGTACTCTATATCTCAGGAAGGATTATAAAGGAGTCCACAGGGAGTCACTCTTAACATAGATTCCGTAATCTTTATAGTAAAATATTTGGTAACAGCTATTTTAAAGGCAGTATTCAAATGGCTAATTTAAATGCCAACTGTCATGAACCTGCTTAAGCATTTATCAAGGTTTTTTTTTTTAATTGAATTTTATTTTTTTTCCAGTGGCCATCAGAGAGACTTTGAGTCAGTGATATATTGGTAATAATGTTATATTATGACACTTTCTGGGCTGATGTTATGTAAGAATATCACAACTGACTTTAACACAGTGCACTTCTGGTACGTCAAAGCCACAAAATTATAATGATTATAATGTGACTCTTCATAATCTGATCTTTCCATTTATCTTTATCTTGAAGTTGATCTTTGTCTCATCTTTCTTTAGGATGTTTTTTCTTCTTTTCTTTTTTTTGGCAAACGCCAATCTGGTCTTCCCGTTTTTGAGGTAAACCCTCTGTATTTACTCTGATGAAGATTTCTCTTGATTATTGACTTTGGCACAGATACACCTACCAGGGAAAGAATTCTTCTGTCATCCACAACATTTGTTTTCCATGGTCTTCTGGGCCTTTTGGTATTCCTGACCTCACCAGTGCATTCTTTCTTTTTAGGAATTCACCAAATAGTTGATTTTGCCATACCTAATGTTTTTGCCATACCTAATGTTTTTTTCTATCTCTCTGATGGGTTTGTTTTGCTTCAGTGACATTGACAGCTCTTCCAACAGTTTCCAAATGCAAATGCCACACTTGAAATCAGCTCTAGACCTTTTTTATCTGATTACTTGTAAGTGAAATAAACAGGGATATACACACACCTGGCCATGGAACAGCTGAGCAGCTAATTGTCCAATGACTTTTGATCCTTAAACAAGTGGGGGACCATATATAAAAAGTTCTGCAAGTCCTGCACCATTCACCTGATATAGATACAATTAAAATAGTTAATTTAAAGAGTTTGAAGTTCACTGATGGAGACTTGGGTGCAAAACACTTTGTTGCAATTGCAGTCTTAAAGCTATCATGGCAATTTTACTCCTAAGTCATCGTAGCAAAACTGTTTATATTAATTGCAGTACAAAGCCATCTTCAATCACAGTGTATCAAAGTGTATCTTGAGTCTGTCCATATGGGCCCATCCTCAGCAGCAGAGAGTGGTTTCCAAGTGATGAGAACTCCAACCAGAAGTAGGGTATCAGGAGGATTCAGGCAGGTCTGAAGAGCCGAAAGGGTCAGGAGCAATGTCTCCATTAAAAAGTAATTACCTGAGCATGGAATTGATCCACAGGATGGAATTCTTCTGTATTAAAGCAAACCTGCGAAACAGGTCGTGGATTTGTCATGGGTATAGATTCAATGTTTCGGGCCAAGTGTGAAAGCTTCCTAAGTTGGTTTTTTGCCTGTTAAAATGTCCACAGCTTGTACTCTATATCTCAGGAAGGATTATAAAGGGGTCCACAGGGAGTCACTCTTAACATGGAGACTTTGAGTCAGTGATATATTGGTAATAATGTTATATTATGACACTTTCTGGGCTGATGTTATGTAAGAATATCACAACTGACTTTAACACAGTGCACTTCTGGTACTTCAGAGCCACGAAATTATAATGATTATAATGTGACATGAAGATTCATTTGAAAACTTAACATGTGTTAAGCGTGATAATCATTGTATGGTAGCAACAGATTTATGTAGATTTCTCTTGCCCTTAAGTTAAGTGTGATTTATATTTACTTATTAGAGTTGTATAAAAGCCTCTGGCAATGGCACGACACCATAAGGACTGACTAAATAAGCACAATCATGTGTAATTTTCTGACTTTTCTGAAATTAGAGTGAGTATGATTTTGATGTTTGGCACATTAACCAATCAATAAAGCTTGAAAATACTGAATCGTTGCTTACAATAACTGACTAATGACACACACTGGCAGCAATAGACCATAATTAAAAAATTACACTAGAACACCGATTCACAAAATCAGGTGACTTGACATCAAGTCGGCCGAGAAAACGTCGTAGAGGAATCTTATGTAAGCAAAAAAGAAATTAATTTGACTCAGATCTGATGTTATTTGACATTAAAATCAATACATGTAGTCTTTTATCAATGATAGTCTACACCTGTTAGAATAAGCCTTTATAAATATTTAAATAGGTTTATTTCAGTTGTCATGAATAGCTTATGTAGGTGTTATGTAGCCTTTCTGAACAGTTTACTCGTGAGTAAATTGCATTTGAATGTTTCAAAATCTATTTTGGTATACACTGAAGTTATATCATGTTGTAGTGGCACAGCAGGCATGGCTCCAGGATCCAGTGATGGATTGTGAGCTAAGGTTTCTGTTTGTGTGATGTTTTGCATGTTCTTGTGTAGTCCACATTCTCCGGTTTCTTCTCACCTCCTAAAAACTATGTCGGAAAATGACTGGCTACACTAAAAGTTTTGAATGGCTGAATGATATGAAAGGGTGTGTGCGTGAGTGTGTGATGCCCTGCAATGAGTTAGCGTCCCATTCAGAGTATATCTCTGGATAGGCTGTGCATCCACCATGACCCTGCCCAGGATAAAGTGTATACTGTAGATGACTGAATGAATGAGTTCAAATAAGTGTCTTATTCGCCCCATAAACACTTATGTCCTTTGTTTTATGTTATAGCAACACACAGTGCTGTGCATAATTATTGACACCACTTGAACTTTCCTATGATTTGCAATGTTATGACTGGGAAATTAAATGGACTTAACTTGGATTATATGTTATGAATCTATACAAAATGGCCTACAGTATAATAGAGTGGGAGGAAAAATATGAATTAGTTTTAAAATCATTAATGAATGATGTTATTTATGAATAACTTTTAATATGTTGCCCCCCCCCCCCCCTTTTTGGGACCAAAAGTAAGTGGATAAACAATCAAAAATTGAATGCTCTGTTTAAATACTTGGTTGCCTGTAGACATCACTAGCTGTTGGGTTCTTCCCTAGCGATGCTCTGCCAGGCCTTGACCACAGCTGTCTTCAGTTCCTGATTGTTCTTGGCATGTTTTGCCTTCAGTTTTACTTTCAGTATGTGAAATGCATGCTCATTTGGATTCAGGTCAAGTGATTGACTTGGATATTGCAGAACATTCCACTTTTTTGCCTTAAAAAGTTATGGGTTGCTTTGTCCACCCACAGTGTGAATCGATGCAGATTATAAGGCGCTATACACTTCAGAATTCATCCTGCTGCTTTTGTCAGCAGTCACATCATCAGTAAATACAAAGGAGCTGGTTGTACGGTGGGCAGCCATTCATACCCACGGCACAAGATGAGGTGGTATCCTTCAGATACCATCTTCCCATTGATCTTTATCTTGAAGTTTATCTTTGTCTCATCTTTCTTTAGGATATTTTCCCTTCTTTTCTTTTTTTTTTGGCAAACGCCAATCTGGTCTTCCCGTTTTTGAGGTAAACCCTCTGTATTTACTCTGATGAAGATTTCTCTTGATTATTGACTTTGGCACAGATACACCTACCAGGGAAAGAATTCTTCTGTCATCCACAACATTTGTTTTCCATGGTCTTCTGGGCCTTTTGGTATTCCTGACCTCACCAGTGCATTCTTTCTTTTTAGGAATTCACCAAATAGTTGATTTTGCCATACCTAATGTTTTTGCCATACCTAATGTTTTTTCTATCTCTCTGATGGGTTTGTTTTGCTTCAGTGACATTGACAGCTCTTCCAACAGTTTCCAAATGCAAATGCCACACTTGAAATCAGCTCTAGACCTTTTTCATCTGATTACTTGTAAGTGAAATAAACAGGGATATACACACACCTGGCCATGGAACAGCTGAGCAGCTAATTGTCCAATGACTTTTGATCCTTAAACAAGTGGGGGACCATATATAGAAAGTTCTGCAAGTCCTGCACCGTTCACCTGATATAGATACAATTAAAATAGTTAATTTAAAGAGTTTGAAGTTCACTGATGGAGACTTGGGTGCAAAACACTTTGTTGCAATTGCAGTCTTAAAGCTATCATGGCAATTTTACTCCTAAGTCATCGTAGCAAAACTGTTTATATTAATTGCAGTACAAAGCCATCTTCAATCACAGTGTATCAAAGTGTATCTTGAGTCTGTCCATATGGGCCCATCCTCAGCAGCAGAGAGTGGTTTCCAAGTGATGAGAACTCCAACCAGAAGTAGGGTATCAGGAGGATTCAGGCAGGTCCGGAGAGCAGAAAGGTACAGGAGCAATATCTCCATTAAAAAGTAATTACCTGAGCAACATTATTGAGATTGAATAGTTTCCGGTGCTTTTTCATATGTATAAACTGGTTTTAAAAAAACTGACACAGAAGTAGTTCAGACTTAATAATGTGAACAAGACTTCATGAGAAACGCTGCATTTTTGACACATTCCTGCTAATACACTTGAAGCAGATGCAATAACAATGCACCGCTTGGTAACTTTTTCACAGTGGGGTTAGTTCAAATGTGCATCTCTGTAAAGTAAGAATTCAACAACGCAACACTGCCCTGGCTCTGAGATTTGCTTGAAATTTGAATGCTAACGGCTGCCATGTTAAACTATAACACTGGGCTCTTTCAGTTAGCGCAGGGTAGTCAAATGCAGTCTGAACAAACAGCTCTGAACTACAGAGTAGAAGCTGCTTCATGATGTAAAGTACCATTGTCCCAATACGGTGTCCTAAATGAAACATTCAAAACATGAACTCTCACTGAACTGTCATATTGCAACCGTCTTTTTCACAGACTTTCATTTGTGAGACGTGTTCTATATTTTTTCATGATAATTAATATCAGTGTATAATAAACATCAAAATGCACTTGCACAGTGGTGACCTTATCTATATGGTGTGAAACACAGTGTTTGAGAAATGACATTTGTTCCAGTTCATTTAAACCCTCATGAAATCCACACTCTTGATAGCAGGTTTCCAAAATACATTATAGTCTATGGTTGCTCATATGCAGCTCAGACAGTGTTCACTTGATTTATTATGGTAGAAAAACGGGAACAAGTCACAAATATTATTATATGACATGGTTCAAAGAATGGGTAGCACTACGTTTTCTTTTATTCTGAAATCAGAAAGTACTTGGAAGTGTTTCTGTTAAGTAAGGAAAAGCAAGGACACGTGTGTACACAAGTACTTATAATTAACATTCATTAGCCTGTATGTAATGTGAAATAAGTAATATACTATAATATAATATCATTGAACCTTTTGCAGAAATTTGTCAAAAAACAACAACAACAACAACAGCACAAAAACAAGTGACATATTTATAGATGAATCAGATATTTAGGCAGAAAATTATCACACACATATAGTAGTTGCAAGTATTTTATAGAACAAAACCTGCAGTAATCCCATGTAATAAAATCATAGCTAAATATATATGAAGCTATAAATCTAATATGTTGCGTCTGTAAAGCAATAGCATGGAAATGTGGTCCCAATGCAATGAATTGTCCCTAAATGTCCCCTTGTTCCCCTCCAGTTCTTAAACATCTGTCATTCTGTTTTTTTTTTTTTTATATATATGGGAAAAAAATACTTCAATTATTCATTAGGAAGGCACTTGTGGAAAACCATGTTGTTCCACTCACGCCTGACATCAAAGTCACCATCATTCGCATCTCCTTCGACTTGTGATGCGTAATTAGGTTGTCTTGTATATCTGTTAATCCTCGCTTTCTACTCTAATGAATATATTCATATCACAGAATGCTAATGTGCATTATCAATACTAAAGGGGAAGAGTGTGGGCTATTATTCAGAGTGAATGGAGGAGGTTGCTAAGGAACAGTGCATAGAGAATTGTACCTGTAGGCTGAAACATGCGGCATGGTAAAGTGTGTACTTTCAATGGACCCCACTCATCAATTCACCGCACACTTTCTGCGTTTTGAGCCGAATGAAATTTCTATAGCTGTGGTCAGTATGTGTATGAGTGGTATGAATAGTCTCATTGTTCATCTCGCACAACCGACACATAATCTGCTTTGAGGCAAATTGAGTTGTCTGCTGTTTCCACAGTGACCGGGGCCTTGCTTTTGCACATTACTGTTGTGCTTCACGAATTGATTCAGCGAGGTTGGCAAAACTGACGGGACCTTGAGATATAGAGAACAAAAGAGCATTGCGTAATTCTCACACTTTAAAGACTTTTAAATATATCTCCTTTAATTGCAGCATTAATGACAAAGGCAGTTGTAACACTAGGCGAGCACAGAATCGAATCTTTGGCTCAGAATTACAGGCTAAATTACATGTTTGTACAGCCTGAATTGCATGTTTGAATGGACTGCGTTTGCAAGCTGTGATTGATGAATTAGACACTTCTTTCTGCTCTGTTCCAGACCGCATCATTGGCAGACTCAGATCTGTTAGCACTTGTTAAAAGGATAGATTTTGCTCTTTTCCGGGGTTTTTTTTTTTTTTTTTTTTAAATCTTAAACACAAAAGTTAAGCCAGTGGATGTAAAAATGTCATAAAGCATAAAGTCAGAGTGCTTTAGTACATTTTTGCCACTGAAGAGGAAAAAAAAATGCATGCTGTTGTGGTTATGCTGAAATGCATGTAACAGAGTAACTGCTAGATAAATAAAGACAGTTCATTCCTACACACTAGCTCTGACTCACAATAAGTGGTAGTTTAATAATAGCAGAAACGATTTAACATGTTTATCATCAGGCATGCAACTAATTACTGTATTAATTAAAATCAGTTTTCTTGCTCAGGTCAAGCCACCAGTGGTGATTATATGATTGCTTCGTTCTTATTATTAGATTAGGTTAATGAATTTAAAGTTGCATCATTCATTAAAGGAAAAATCCATTCTGAACTAGTTCTATATTAACCTTCATAAATAACGTGATCTTTAGTGGTGTGGCATTCAAGATTTATTTTGTAATTAAATTTTTTGACTTGAGTTTCATTGAAATGTTGGTCAAGTTTCACTTTGCTTAACAGTTTCCTACTGTACATTACCCACAATGCCATTTGACTATCTTTTGACAATGGCACAAATGGGGTGGAATTCACCCTCTCTTCATCTTTGCCTAAAGATACTGATGCAGTCCTTTAGTCTGTTCATCTCTCTCACCTCCTCATCTGTACACTCTCCTCAAACAGATAAGATCCCGAAGCTTCAACTTTCATCAGTCTGTACAATCGGCTTGCCATCCTATAGATCCTATGAGCCAACTCTATGAATCCACAATTTGCTGTCTCCACTTCGTCTACATTGGATTTCTCTTTAATATTTCATTGTATGAAAAATAGTGAGTGAGAAATTAGGATCTAGCTCTTTGGTTTAGTAGATACCGATATTCCTCATATCTGAGATTGTTGGCATTCTTTCTTCTATAAAACACCACTGTAACTGCCAGCAATGGTGCCCTGAGATGTCAGCATGACTAATAATATTGCATAGGTATAATAAATTATTTTTTTATTTTTTATTTTTATTTTTTTTAAAAGCATCAACCAACAAATTAGCACCAGAATTACCCAAGCACATCCCAAATATTTCAATATAAATATATTTAATGTGTTGCAGGATTGATATTTTCTTTACTACCTAAACAAATTGAAAGTTTAAATGACTGTGTTTGTCTAGGCAAAGAGCTGTGGTGATGACACGAGTGATGACACGAGTGATGACGTGTATGAGATGATGGGCAGTACTGGTAAATTTCTGCTTACTGTACTGTATCTTCTTGTAATAAACAGTTCACTGTGCAATAAAGCATGGAGTAATTATTACACCCGATCAACATGTGCTGTTTTGATCCTGCAGTGAATCTGCGGGTTGCAGACAGCCGTGAGCAGCTTCACACAGGGGGAGCCAGAGATGCTAAAGTGCAGGTGGAGACATACGACGATCCCTATACACTTGAAGTGAATAATGAAGAATATGACACTATCTTGACCTCCAGCAGCTCAGTGGTGATGGCAAACCGCCCTCCTGCACCTGCCCCTCGACCTGAGAGTCTCCCCACCAAGGAGGAGAATGTACCTTACATCGCCCAGGGTAAGAATCCAGTCTTCCACCCAGCCATTTTTTGTACCGCTTATCCTACATAGGGTCGTGGGAAGCCTGGAGCCTTTCCCAGGGGACTCGGGAGACAAGGCGGGGGACACCCTGGACGCAAACCTGTTCACACACTATGGACAATTTGGAAATGTCAATCAGCCTACAGTACATGTCTTTGAACTGATGGAGGAAACTGGAGTACCCAGACGAAACCCCCAAAGCACAGGGAGAACATGCACACTCCATGCACACAGTTTGGAGGTGACATTTGACCCCCCCAAGCCCAGAGATGTGAGGCAAACATGCTAATCACTATGCCACCATTACCCCCCACCCCCACCCCAGGGTTATGGTTATGGTGTTATTATTGGGCTTACAAATGTGTCCACAATGTGTTCTTGTACTTGTTCTTGTGTTCCTGAAAACACACTCCTCGCTCATTAAGACAGGTTCTGCCGCTCTCGTACGCAGGTGAATCAGTAATGTTTATAAATACTTAATTTTTTTTTCTTTCCCGCCTGTACTCCCATAACCGACGACATGGGAAAGTGAGGCCTAAATTTGCATCGTTCATCACAGGCAGCAAGTTCTTAAATGTTCAATTTCAGCTGCATTAATAATTCAACAAGTTGAAGGTGCCAACTGACTTGTATTGTTAGAGCTTAATAAATCATTTAGACTCTCCTGATCTGTAGCCTGTATGAGAGAGAGAGAGAGAGAGAGAGAGAGAGAGAGAGAGAAAGAGAGAGAGGCTAAGCCTAGTGGTGCTTTATCATGAGAACAAGACCTTTGCATGAACTGTGCAACCAAACTCTCTTCTGAATTGCTCACTTGTAATGGTGCAGTATGATACGTCACTATTTTACAGTTTCATTTCCACAGATTCAAGGAATAGTGAAATAGGATGGTTTTATCTAAAGCATTGCTGTAAAGACAAAACTTTAGGTAAGAAGAAGTGAAAGTAACGAGTCATTAATTGTTTTTAACAGTTAATAGTCCTGGAGAGTGTCTCAGTGTGCACAAGTCAGTTGTTCGGCTCGTGCAGCGAGATATATTGCAGTGATATCAGATGCTGTTTTGTAGGAAACAGATGGTAACTAGCGTGTGTTTCTAGAGCTGTTTTGTGAAAACCTCATTTTTCATATATTAATACAGAAGGGAGAATGAAAACATGAGCAATGCCATGGCTGTTGTTCAACAAACCCTGTTCTCTCCCTCTCGCTCTCGTGTTCATTTCTCCATTTTCCCTCGAAAACATTTCTTCCTTTCATCAGAGATGAAACGATTATCATCTGTTTTTACCCTTTTCATTGTGCCATCCAGAAATGAGCTGCGAGTTAGGCTCGGCTAGAATGATTGCTTTTCTGTTGACACAGTTCAACCAGCGCCATCGTGTTCACGCGGAATGATGGCGGGAAATGAAACTATTCATTAAACACGGATGATGGACAGGGACGATTTTTCTGAAATAAATCTTTCCCATCCGTGTGTCAGTACCAGCAGACCACTGTTTCTGATTCCCTCAGAAACAACAGCATAAAAAGCTGTTTTGTGTGTCAAATAACTAGACTGCTTTTTTTTTTTTTAAAGGAAAATCTAAGCTCATACAGCTGATAGCACACAGCAGACTGATCCTTTTGGCGAGTATTTATGGAGAAAAAGACTTGGTGGGTGTGCTGCTACTGTTTTAGGGTCAAATTTCTCCTGCATATGCACTGCACTAGATTTTAGTCAAGTGTGATGCTGTGCTCAGACCAGCATTATTGTGAGGATGAATGATATAAGGCAGGGAGTGTGTGTGTGTGTGTGTGTGTGTGTGTGTGTGTGTGTGTGTGTGTGTGTGTGTGTGTGTGTGTGTGTGTGTGTGTGTGTGTGTGTGTGTGTGTGTGCCAGCTTCTCCACTGGGCCTAATATGTGTTATGATGAATGACTCTTTATCAGACAATATTAAGCATTATACTTGCATTAATTTAGTGTGCAAGTAAATTCCCAGGCGAAAAGCCTTTATCCTGTTTAATAAGACCTTGTTGTACTGATCAGCAAATCCTCAGCAGGCTTAAACGACGGTGCCAATGTGATCTGAGTGTTATTAGTGCCAAGGGACTTGAGCAAGAGAATAGTACGGCTGCTTTTGAGCACAATGAGTCTCTGAATATAAAAACACACCAACACATAGTCACTCCCAAAGACACGGAGAGTGGGAAGGAGAGTGAGGCTACTACTTCATGCATCTGCAACCAATCAGAACAGCTCAAGGGGGCCAAGTAGCGCCGACATCATGCATTACACATGTTTTCCACCTCTTCCATCCTACAACATGAAATGACAGAGGGGTGTGGGGGTTGAGGAGGGGGACAAAAAGAAAGACTTTTCCATCCTCTGTAATCTCTCGCCCACGCACTGATCAGATTTCTAGACCCACTCAGTGTTTATAGAGTTGAACGGGGAGGGACCAGAGCTCATCTGAGCTGCTCGTGCTTAAATTCCAGCT
Source organism: Ictalurus punctatus (assembly GCF_001660625.3). Lineage (NCBI taxonomy): Eukaryota > Metazoa > Chordata > Actinopteri > Siluriformes > Ictaluridae > Ictalurus > Ictalurus punctatus. The sequence goes on along the minus strand of NC_030422.2, from coordinate 14,622,129 downwards.
ATTGTTACAGCCATAAAGCTTCTGCATTACCTTCTCAGATAAAAGCATACTAAACTGTACCTTTCCTTGCCACCTTTAGTGTGGAAAGTTCCCTTTAGTGTGTACCTTTAAAAGTATTACTCTAAAAGCCAATTAAATGTACTTTGAAGAGTGGTCCTTAAGGTAAAGCAAACTCCTTTCACAATGCAAGATAATTGATATTTACTAAAGTTACAAAAGGCATACCACCTATGACAAGGAAAAAATACAGTGTAGTACACGTTTCTTCTGAGAGTGTATGCTACTATGCTGCTATCTGGTATACAGGTAATTTGGTCATGGCTGCAGTTCAGGATGTATTCATAAAGAGCTACTTTATCCTCACATTGTGTGCCTGTAAGTCACACCATGGTGCAAATGACAAAATGGTCGGAAAGAATCCATTACAGGAGTATGGCACTGTGTCATGCTGAAATAACCGAGAGCACCAGCAGCCTTTTGTTTAAAGCTCTTACAAATAATCAATAGTTTCACAAAGGGTATCCTTCACTTTAATTCAATTTTCCTCCTTTCATTGATCTCAGCAAGTCTCATCGGTGTTTATGTTTTGTTTCAGTGAGTGCAGAAAAAGACGCTCCTTCCAGTCTACTTATGTTATTACCATATGATGTTATTTTGGTAATACTAATTATGCTTAGTAATAAGCCTAGTTACTGTAGGGAATTCATCAGGTTTTTTTCTTGTGCAAACTGCATCTTTTTTGTTACGTGATGCCACCTAGTGGATTGGTTGCATTCTTACTGTTGAAGCACATGACAGCAGCCTACAATAGAGCTGCTCCAATGAGAAAACCAGGCCAGTGATTATTGCTGCCTGTCTTTGATTTCTTCCTAGTGTTCCAGAAGAAAATGTCCCAGGGAGATACTGAAACTCTTTACTCTTTTCCTGCTAAGCAAAGTAAGATATAATACATCACACAAAGCAGTGTGCTTTCGTCAAATGTCCTTGTTAAGATTTAATACTGATAAAACTCACATCCTACCATTACAAAAATTTACAGTGCATCCTCTTCAATTGGCATTTGAGCAAAATTGTATTGTGCTGTGAAAATGTGACATATTCAGTTTGTATGTCACAGTGTAGCTGCCCTACTTTATCTCTCTTTAACTCTGTGTGTAACACTAACTACTGGGTGCATGCCACAGCCAGCGGTCAAGACTCGTGCACATACGATACCTTTATGCCGGGTCCAGCTCCAGGACTGGATGAGCTCATTAAACTGCAGGAGCAGGTGAAGAAAGGATCACTCAGCGTGGACGAGGCCCTGGAGAGATTCAGTGACTGGCAGAGGGTTCAGAGAGGATTAGATGGCATCCAACAGGTGACTACTCATTTTAAATTTGCACTTATGCTAATAAGTAAACAAATTAATTCATTTATTGATAATATAATATAGTATAATACAATATAATTTAATATAATAAGGACATTTACAAATGTTTTGCATTAAGTTGGTGAAAATAGAAACATATGATAATGAAATATAGTGTTGTAATATTTAATCAATATAATAATTATTAGTGACTTATTATCTATTAATGATTAATTATTACATCATAAATTAAAAAGATGGGCTTTAACATGCTTGTTGTAAATGTTGGTTGTCTGGGAAATGCCAGTTGATGTAGCTGTAAAACAGAAAAATTGGGTTTTGGCCTAAAGTGAACTTTTCTTTGCCATACTTGTTATAGATATATCAACTTATAGAAACCATAAATGTAATCTTGCCCTGACCATCTTGAGTATGACCATGAAGACCATGATGAGTATAGAGCCAGTTTAACAAACATGATGTTAAAAACAGTCTGCTTAAAGATGTCTAAAGACTTGCTAGTTATGTGTGAATGTCACTCTCCGATCGAGTTATTAAAATGACATTTTTCCACTTTTGGGGGTAAAACCAGATTTTAAAATGCTTAATCCTTACTGGTGGAAGATATATATATATATATATATATATATATATATATATATATATATATATATATATATATATATATATATACACACACACTTACAGTATAAGCAATACTAGTTAATAGAAAGTGTCTGAGGAATAAAACAGGACAGTAAGTTCCATTAACTCTGGATGGAGGGCCATAGATTTGCACTTGAACCAAAAGCAATGGGTTATGTATTAATTCTGTACTTAAAAATAGAGCTTCCCTTAATAAAATTCCTCCATTTATGCTCCATTTCATATTCCCCTTCACTTGTTTGTTTTTTTCAATCAGATAATTTTGTTTATAAACTGTGACTAAACTATCAATTGTAAAATCCCTATGACCTTTCAGAGATTATATTGAAATATAATTTTTGTATTGTAGTTATTGTGGTATTCTTGCTTTGTCTAATGATTGTGCTGTAACAGGACCAAGATTCGCTGTTAGATCTGTTACCAAACGCTCATTAAACCAGCCTGATATCAGTATCACTTATCATTATTGTCAGCAGATTATTTCCAGATGGGATGCTTCCAGTAGGGATCCAGAGTGGCTGTAGACATAAAATAAACACAAAGTGAGAACAGATCAACATTACATTCGTTAGAATTTGTAGAGCAGTGCTGCACCGATAAAACATACCCCTACAGACATGGCCATATTAGGAGCCCGTACAATATACAATATAAACATTCCACTGCAGTACTTGATTAGTACTTGCAGTACTGCAGTAAATCAAGCAACTTAGGAAGGTTTGCAAAGAAGGCAAAATAAACACACTTCTTATGCTGAGCCAGTGCAATAGCAATTAATGGACAATAAGATGTTACACAACGAGGATCACCCATTTATGTTGTTTTTCCTGCCATGGAGTTTTCACTTGTTCTGCAGCCTACAGTTCACCCATCCATTTTGTGCTTTTTTGTTTCTTCATTTATTCTTTCTCACATGTGGCTTGTGGCACTTGTTGCTTCATCACTGAATAGTGAAGTTTCCAACTGAATTGAACCCATAAGCAAATCCCAACAGGTGTGGTTAAAAACATCTTTTGAATAATTTGGCAAAAGCAAGAGATTTGGTTAGTACTGTACAGAGGGACTCTATGCAGAAAGATTGTACTGAACATACATACATACATACATACATACATATATATATACATATACATATATATATATATATATACATATATATATATATACATATATATATATATATATATATATATATATATATATATATATATATATATATATATATATATATATATATATACATATACTTTGTGTTTTAGGAAAAACTGCGGCAGTTGCGGGCAAGCATCATGAATAACAGAGAGGACGACGACTGTGTCTATGGTTAGTTCACGTCCTCAACATTCCAACTTATTGATCACTTCATAGAATTAAACAAAAAAAAAAAATACTCCAGTGTTTTAAATCTAATCTCTATCTGAAGTACCTGTATCATACATGTGATAAGCTTACAGTGAGTATAGTACATACTGAAATCTCACTTATAATGGAATTCTAAGGGCAGTTGTTGTACCACATTATTTATTTATTTATTATAGGTTATCTCTTTTTACTAGAAGCCAGAAAATTTAATTTCCCAAATTTGTATTGTTGGGTGTCTATGTTCAGCATTGAATTTATTTGTAAATTGCAGTAATGGCTCATATGAAAGTAGACACTCAGGGTTTTAAGAATTTGCAGTTTTTCAAGTGTTTCTTTTTCTACCTAGTTTACTAGGTTTAAATGTTATATATTTTATTGTGGCAGTTGTATACAGTGTTTTACTATTAAACAACAACAAAAAAGCACCCCTCCCCTTTCCCATCATCCTGCTCATGAGCAGTTAAACACAGAGTCATTATACTCTAGACACAGAAACCCAACAGTGTCCTGACTAATGTTACTAAAGTAATTCCACGGCAGAATGGAATGCCAGTGTACTGTGTACAGTATGTTACAAAAATATTCAACTTCAAAGTAAAAAATACAGAAGTGTTTGGCCTGAACCATAAACTCTGGGAAAATGTAAATAGCCAGACATGAATTGTATATTGTCAGCATTGGAAACACTGAATAAAACTATATAAGAAGATAGTAAGACATCTTCCTTATTGTGTTGTTGGTTGGTTTTTACTAACAGTACATTCTGGACATATTGAAAAAATTGCAAAATGTGCTTCATAAAAAAAAAAATAGTGCTTCATAACAGTGTTACAAATGTAAATATGAGTACTATTCTAACCCTAAAATGCATAAATGTTATGCCAATCATTATTACATATTCGTCTCGTTAGCGACCCGGAGTATATATCTAATGCGGATGGATCTCTAAACTGTCCAAAATAGTATAAAATTATTCACATATTTTATTAACAATGATAACATTATAAAATACAATTTTATTTGTCATGAAACAAATCTAAAACATATGCATATATATATATATATATATATATATATATATATATATATATATATATATATATATATATATATATATATAAAATTAAAATTCCGCACTAATAATTCATGCGGGGCATGTGTTTAACGGTTCATTTGTGGGCATTAAAAGCATCCATTTGTCTGTCATATTGACTTCATAAATAAGTGAATTTGTATACGAATTATTTTTTGTAATAATAATTTTTAATTTCTCCTATAAAAAGTAGATACAGTACAGAAACCTTCCAAAAACAAAGTGGACACTTTAGAAATTAATCAATACTCAATACGTCCTCAATGTGCTGTTAGTAAAAACAAACTAATAATTTTAAGGATAAAAAGAAAAACAGTCCCAAACAGTTGACAGCAATGGTAAGTGAGAGTGCTTCTCTCTTTTCTTTTTTTGTACAAAGATAAAGTCATATCCTTTCTATAGAATTTCATTTCATAGGTTTTGACATAAGCCTTTCATAAATTTTTCATGCACGGCTTTTGACATTATTTATGCATTGCTTATGAATGTGTTATGAAGGCAAACAAAGTATGTTACCAAGATTCCTCTTGTTTCTGATCATTCTAAGACCTTTGCAGTTTGAGCATACCAGCTATAATTATGAATTTATGACTTTAATCATAAGTCAGTTTTTGTGTAATTTTTTTTGTTGTTTCCTCAATACAAGGAAACATGTTGCAATTCTTATCCAAGGTAATAGCACATAGATACTGATGCAGTAAGCAGAGTAGAAAACATTGGAGTATTAAAAATGTGGTAAGAAAGCATCTTAAGGAGTCAGGTTATATACAGGGTGTCCAAAAGTCTCTCTCTCTCTCTCTCTCTCTCTCTCTCTCTCTCTCTCTCTCTCTCTCTCTCTCTCTCTCTCTCTCTCTCTCTCTCTCTCTCTGTGTGTGTGTGTTTATATATATATATATATATATATATATATATATATATATATATATATATATATATATATATATATACACACACATTTTCCAGCACCATGTTGGCTGAGCCTTCATCAGTGGATGTTCATGGACGTTCATGTCTCAGTTGGTCTGCAACACTTCCAGTCTTTTTGAATTTTTTTTTATAAGTTTGGCAACAGTGTCATGTGTAATGTGCTTGATATGTTTCCTTTTGAAGTCTATTGCAACCCTGCAACAGCTTCCTGATCCAGTCATGAGAATGATTTCCATATGTTTTTCTTTTGTCAAAGGCATTCTTAAAGGCTATTTGAAAAAAATTATATATACATACATATATACATATATACATATATATATATATATATATACATATATATATATATATATACATATATATATATATATACATATATATATATATATATACATATATATATATATACACATATATATATATATATACATATATATATATATATATACATATACATATATGCATATATACATATATACATATATATATATATATACATATACATATATGCATATATACATATATACATATATATATATATATATATATATATATATATATATATATATACACACACACACACACACTAAGTATGAAATATTTGTAATACATTTAGCTAAAATGGTCTTCATTTCCTCTATGTGTGGAGACTTTTGGGGCACCCTGTAATATTATCTCTCAAGATACACGTTTCCTCAATTCAATAACAGAAAGTGGTTATGAGTGATAAATTCTGATTGGGAAGGCATCAAAAGACAAAGTGAAATCTTTCTTGTGTTCGTCATGGTGCACAATCCTGAATCGGGTCCAGAACATTCAATGTCGAGATGACAGACTCCTCAATACAACCAGTACAGAGGAAATAATGAAAGAGTGGGGGGGAAACTGACCTTGAATGGTTAAAAAAAAATCATCAAAAACATCACAGTTTGCCAAAGCCAAGGTTCTGAAAAGCAGGCAAGTTAACTAGCTTCTTCTCTGTCCAACAGATAAAATCAACATCGTTCATCACACGCCATGTAAGTGCCTCACTGCTACTTTTCAACATTCAAGAGCTGGGATCATCTCCTTGGAGATTATTATTTTATCTTGGTGCAAGCCTCCTTCATATCCGTAACATTTGGCTTTCACAGGAAGCAGTTAACAAGCAGGATCACACACACAAGGATAGAATCTTTATGTAGTGTGAGGAGGTTGAGTACAAGATAGTACACACAATTTCAAACACACTCTGAGGTGCCATTTGTCAGTGTCAATGTAATCTGCCTTTTAATAGCTGTGTGGTTTTGGGAGCATACATTTTAATGAGCAGTACAGTATACAACTGGGTAGATTTAGCAACACTCCCTAAGTGCATCTTTTATTGTCAGACTAATAAATATTTTCACCCTGGTCAGCTGTGACTACAAAAGAATGCAGAAGAGGAAGCCAACAAGCAGAGGCGAATTTCTACAGCAAACCTGTCAAAGGACAACATGTGAGTTTTGGAATGCAAAAAGTTCTCATCTACTTTTCGTTAATCACCCTGTAGATGTTATTTGGCGCTCCTACACATCGTAATTGCTGTACGCAATGCTCTAATTAATATGTCCAAGAATAAAAAATCACTCATGTTAAAATTTGGTCTTTTTTCCGCCAGTCAAATTTCTTCCGGAAAGCAGATAAGCGATAAAAGGTAAGTAGGATCCCATTAGTTTGCAAAGCTTTGTTTAGGACATTTAAATTTTTAATAAAAAAAAAAATGTTTTCTTTGCACACTCTCAGAAAAAAATGCTACACTATACTTTCCCTTTTCGCTAAGGTCTTTTGTACATTTAACATGTACAGTTGAGGTCATAAATTTACATACACCTTGCAGAATCTGCAAAATGTTAATAATAAAAAAATACGAGGGATCATAAAAATTGCATTTTGTTTTTTTATTTAGTAATTAGTGTAAATTGTGTAAATCAATGTAAATTGTTATTTTGTCTTTGTAAATATCTTATGTAGCTTCTGAAAGGCCATGTTGGGCTCGTTACTCAAAAAAATGTAATTCATTACTTATTACTGGTTACTCTTTTCAAATGTAATATTATTACTTCACTTATTACTCCCATCCAACAGTAATTCATTACCCTACTCATTCTATTATTTTTTTGTTACACCCCACAAAATAGGTAATTGCGTCCTTTCTTTTCAAAATTCTGACTTCACATGTGAGCCTCTTAGTGACGTTCAGGGAATCGCTGATAAGCACAGCTTAGACTTCAAACTAGCTCTTTTTTTTTCCTCAGCCTATAAATCCATAAATGTTACAGGCTAGATGAAAAGCACACCTGGCTCTAACTGACTACAATCTTTTCAATTTGCAAATGATTTTTTACCTAGGGGTCTTCTGTTCCCTGTGACCGGTATTTTCCCAAGGATGTGTTTGAAAGACAGAGTCGATCGTGGTAGACAGGCAACATTTCATTCACCACATATCCAGCCACAAGCTTCATTAGTTCTTTTTCGTTTGTTGTAGCCTGCTGTCCACGATAAAAACTCTAGTTTTGTTTGTTTAGCCATGGTAGAGCTATAGCCATCCTCCACGTCCTTGGAGAGGTGCATTTCTAAAAGCTTTCTAAAAGCAGGAGGTTTGAGGTTGTGTTTTTCACTACTACCTGCACACAATTTACAAATAACAATGATGTTCATGTCATCTTCTGTCCAAAAATCAAAGTAATCGCTATATTTCCAGCTGGTGAATGTAAGCACTACCATCTTCCAAACAAGCTAGCTGCAATGGTGTGGCATACTGTAACACCTAAACAGAAGAAAACAAGGTTACAGTGGGCTAAAGAGAAGCAATCATGGAGTGTGGATGATTGGATGAAGGTGATATTCAGTTATGAATCACGAATCTGCATTGGACAAGGGAATGAAGCTGGAACTTTTGTCTGGTGCTGTTCTAATTTATGATATGGGGTTGCATGTCAGGTAACGGACCAGGTGAGACCTCAACAGTCAATGCACAGGTGTACACTGAAATTTTGGACACTTTTCTCATTCCAGCGATAGAAAATAGGTTTGGTGAAGATTAAGTCATTTTTCAGGATGATAATGCATGTTGCCACAGAGAAAATAGTGTTAAAGCTTTTCTTCAGGAAAAGCAGGTCGACTCAATGACATGGCCAGCAAACAGTCCGGACCTCAATCCCACTGAAAATTTACTGAGGAAATGAAAAAAAAAGTCAATGAGAAGGCTCCATCCTGCAAAACTGATCGGTCAACCTCTATTCGCAAAAGATGGAACTAGCTTGATGGAGAATGTTAGATTTCATTAGTGAAGTCCATGCCTCAAAGAATTCAGGCATTAAAGCCATAAAGCCCAAGGAGGAGCAACAAAGTACTAATTGTGATTTTCCTCTACTTGATCTGGAAAAAATATGCCATTAATTAAAACAATGTAATTTAATTTGTTTGATGTATGTTTAATGAAGCCAGAATGTTCAGCTAGCATATCTGTGATTTGTTTGTTTACTACAAAGTAAAAAAGACAGGTGAGCATCATCTATGTGTGGTGATTCCATAATTATTGCCAGGGGTTCTCCTGTATGAGTCTCTGAGTTATCCTCAGTGTGAAGAGATGGATCTCGGCATCATATAGTCACTGTTGGAAAGGGGTCAATTATACAGAATATGCTGGAAAATCAAAGAATGTGCAGGACCTGGAGGATTTTTCTGAAGAACAGTGGGTAGTTTAACTCCTCAGGACAAACAAGGGACTCATGAACAACTATCACAAAATATAAAAACAGTTGTTGATAATCATTATTATTATTATTATTATTATTATTATTATTATTATTATTATTATTATTATTATTATTATTATACATTTTATTTATAGGCGCCTTACATGACACTCAAGGACACCTTATAAACACAATAAAACAATCAACATTAACAACAATAATCATTATTACAGCTTGAACAGACTGGTAACAACACAGTAATAATAATCAAGCATGTGTAAACTTTAGAACTGGTTCATTTGTGTAAATTCACACAGTGTCAACTGTGTAAATTCAGTTATTATTGTGTCTTGTATATGTAAACATCTGATATCTGAAATAGCTTATTCAGAGCAGGACTAAATAAAAAACAAAATTCAATTTCGCATATTTTGGTGTATACAAATTTATGACCTCAACTGTATCTTATAATGTACCTTTAAAGAATTATTTAATAGTTTTAGAATAAAGCTTTAAAGGTACATGACAGGCAACTTTCTAGGTAAAGGATACATACTAAAGGTACAAATAGCGAACGCTTGAAGGTACCGTCAGAGCAACAAGGAAAGGTTCCATTTAATTCATTATTTTTCCACTAACAGTAACATGCAGGATGGCTACATATAAGTTCAACTGCACTGCATGTTATAAGTGGATTAGGATGCAAATTGTGTATACATTATCTTTCAGAAATATCAAGACATTTTCAGTTTGAAGATGCTGTGACAGGAGGGATACCAGAACCATCCAAATGTGGAACTGTGATAGTTGAATCATCTGAAAGGAATCAATGCAATAAATAAATAAATAAATAAATAATTCTGAAACTCACAGGTCTTCACAGTACAATGTTTCTCATAGTCTTCTCTCTCTCTCTCTCTCTCTCTCTCTCTCTCTCTCTCTCTCTCTCTCTCTCTCTCTCTCTCTCTTTTACATCTACTGTTTGATTAATCAAAAATAAGGATTATGTAACATGAATTACAATCCAAAAAATATTTGAAATAAAAAATGTCCTTAAATTGTATACTATTCTTCAAAAAATATTTTTTCCTCTCAAATGTATACACCTTCTCAGCTACACCATCAAATCTCCACAAGGGGGCGCTATCTCACCAGACATGCTGATAAAAAAAAGGCCTGTCTTTATTAATTCACATCCTTTGATAGACCAACAAGGTTCTTGCACATCCCTTTTCCCCTAGCAGACTCCTCGAGTGCCATACGGATCACTGACTGCATGCGAGGACACGAACAAACGTCTCAGGAAAAAAAAATCATACGATGCGGTGCAAGTGAGGTCTTGCCTGTTATGGTGGTGTCTGGGGATTCGGGAGAGCTAAAGTGGCTCTGCGATGCACGGCATGCTGCTAACTTGGTCTGCCTGCCAAAACCAAGCAGCTGGACACGTTTGCATGATCAATCATGCTCTTTGTGAATAATATGTATTAAAGCCCCCACACTCGTGGCGTGTTTGGAAGCAGCAGTTTTGCCTTTGGAGATGATCCGGCTCCAGCAGCCCCGGTGGCATTTGAGGAGCGGGTTTTGCCTGTCACCTGCTGCTCTGGGAAAGAGCCGAGCTTCATGATCCTAGGCTGGAGGCAGCTTCGCCTTTCCTCCTTCACCGTGTATATTCTTCAGCTTGATGAGTAGGAACAGGCTGTATCAGAATCCTCCATGTATGTCATTCCAAAATCTAAATCAGGACGTTTCCAATACGACAGCTGTCGCTTGCCAGAATCAACTCACTTGATGTGTGCTGATGAAATGAACCTAATTAATGAAACGGCTTGTCCATTAGCCTCTTATGGAAAGATGCCACAGGAGTTCTTACTTTTCTCAAGCTGGGACAGAGTTGATAAACCCTTCATGAAAGATTAAGGCTTCCCTGAAGTATAGAGCTTTATCTGCGAGAGAGCAGAGGGCAGGATTAGAATGCAGATGCATCAACAATGCTGTCATAAAACTGCAAACTGATAAGGATCCAGAGCAGCTGAGCTCATACTCAACAGCATCCCGTTATTTCAGCTCATCTCGCCATGTGACATTTCAACAACAAAAAAAATCTTGATTTCTTAATGGAACCTTCCAGATGCCTGCTGGAAATCCACCATTTCAAATGGACACAAACAGCAAATACAGGTATTTGGATTAGGTTTTGGTAAATGTCCAGCAATATACGAGTGCACACACACACACACACACACACAAACACACACACACCTCTAACATCATCATCATACTCCGGATTAAGAGCCAGAATTATGCACAGCTGTTCCTCTTTCTGCACCCTGATAAGAATCAGGCAATTTCACACTCAGTGGCATTCTTTCATCCCCTAATCCTCTGGCATGTGTACAGTATACGTGACCCTCCTCAGGAAAGGGCCGAGGCCACAGTTGTGGAACCTCAGATCCAGGACAGTAGCTTTTTATTCAGAGAAACCAGGTTACAATCAATAAATACAGCAAAAATGTGGGGAGGCAACCCAATTTCACATACGATTATAACAATTTTAACCACTGAAAGAGATTTATTTGGTTTTGGCATGTTGTGAGAAAAGCTCTAACCATTAACCCTGTCCATCACCCTAACATCAGTCATCTGTAACTTCTCAAAAGATGAAAAGTCATGAGTTTTGACTTGCCCTGATATACATGTTTTCTTCGAAGGCTTGCTTTCAGTCTTTTCAATGAGACCATGATGGAGTACAGCAGGAAAACATTCACGTATAAGGAAATCGTAACTATGATGCTTCTCACCAACGTGGAAAAAACAGACTGCACAATACAAATTAAAAGTCTCCATACATAGGGGACGATAGTATGCTTGCCAGCACCACGTCGGTTGTGCCTTCATCAGTGGATGTTCGTGGATGTTCACTTCTCGTTTGGTCTACAACACTTTCAGTCTTTTTGAATTCGTTAATAAGTTTGGCAACAGTGTTGTGTGATTTGCTTGCCGTGATTCCGTTGTAAGGTCTGTCTCAATCGCAAAATCCTTCCAGTGCACTGGAACGTTCGCTCTCAAAAAAATCCCACAATGCACCACAAAAACCAAGGAGCATCGATGCTCACTATGTTCCCTTACAGGAAATGACAATGTTCAGCCCCTAAAAAAATGGGGGACGAACTTTCAGCCAACTTCGTCTACAAATATAAGTAGCTTGTTACCGTTGTTGTAGCTCTCAAATGATTACTTACGTTAGCTTTAATTGACGTATATGGTTTGTGTAACTTAAACGACTTAAGTGTTTTAATTTTTTTTTTAACTCCACTAGCCTGCATGAAGTACCGTGACAGACACGCATATAATTAAGCTAACAAATTTATATCACATATAAAACTTACATATTTTTATGTTTTTAATTTTTGTTGATGTTTTACGATGCGAGTACGTAGTCATGTCACCGGAAATTGAGCTATCAGTGTCCCAATGTGTAGTGATCCAGGGTCCTTACCAGTTCCCGAACCCCCGATTCATGACCTAGGGAGTGAGGGAGCAGATCGAGACACACCCCAAGTATGAAAAACTTTGGGAGACATTTTGCTAGAAAGTGTTAATTCCCTCCATAGACCCTTTTGGGACACCCTGTATAGTGAGAGTTGGAGCTTATTTTCCATATTCGTTCAAATATTATGCAAAACTAAATTTTTCTATTACAAGTAACTCATCACTGACACCATTTAATAAAAAGGCGGCCTGAGATATATTAATAGACTGAAAGACTAACAGCATGGAAATGAAAGACGAACAGCACTAAATCCTGGAGATGTCTGTTTGAACCAGGCTTAGCATAGAAATTAACTCAAATTAACCAGAAGAGCAAACTACTTACATTATAGATGCTATGCAGCTCTAGGGTTTTGAAAACATCTTGATTAGTAAGTTGCTAATGGTGTGGGATCTCACTTGTGAGTATTTGTAGTGCAGACGACGAGGGCTGGAGTGATTGCTAATCAGTGCATACAAGAGCCAGGTGTTAGCTTGTGTTGTGGTTTTTATAGATGCCAGGATCCTTCTTCTAATGCTGGTCTGTGTCCTTTAGTAATACTCGCTGGCTGAACACACTCACTGTGAGATTCTTTTGTTACAGCAATGCAGTATTTTAGTATATGTCACGTTTCAAAGGTAGATGCAGAAGCAATCGCAGATTTTAAACATTTATTAAATAAACCAACAAAACAAAATATACTATGACTAATGCCAAACACAGTGGCAAGGACTAAACATAAACTAACAAGAAAAAAACACGGTATCATGGACAACGGTAGTCTAAGACAAATGTAAGACAGGGAAGCAGTGCAAACAATGGCTATATATAAGCGTGCTCGTTAACAGAAACGTGAGTCAGGTGCAGGTGGTCATGTGACATATTGTAGTACAGTGCAGTGGCTGATGGAAACTGAAGTCCAGAGTTACCTCCTTGATATATGACAGTATATAACTGATCCTTATAAAAAGCTATAATCAGAGTTAAAATACAAGGAGGTCTGATTATTGAGTCAGTCTGGTTTTGAACTGTTTAAAACAATTGTTTAAAGTTAGACTTTTGGAAATGTTGCACCTTTTCTCTTAAATTGTAATTTAAAAAAGATGTTTATTTTATGGGGGTAATTTTGTTATCTGTTTGTGGCCATCACATTAACCGAAACATAGACGAAGACTTAATCTCCACCCACTTGGCACAATCTCATCATGCTATACCCCTGAAAAGTCTGTTTTACGCCTATACGCCTATATACATATCAAGTTACATGTCATTATAATATATCTGTCAATTTTCTTTGCAAACCTTATAAACCACACTAATTACTATGGTAATACATGAAATCACAATCAAAGTCTTTTTTTTTTTTGTCAGAACCAAAAATCTCAGTTTCTAGATGACCTACATTCAAGGTAATTTACACATTCATGCCTATCCCTACTTAGAAGATTATTTCTCAAAATGTCAATAACTGTTGGATTTATGATCAATCTTATATTGAAAATGCCATTAAAAACATTATTTTAATATTTTTATAACAGTGCATGGCATTGTCTTGATTGAATGATAAATAATATTCCAGCAAATTGTTCCATAATTGTGTTAAAGTCTTTCTCTTGATAGTGCGTTCACAGTCAAATAAGCATTTTAACCTTTTCGTTCCAAAGACTAGATTGTTGGTTTGATAACGTATGCAAATGTACAAAATATTGAATTAACTGAAACTTCACAGAAATAAATAAATACACACAATTGAAAAAGTTTCAACGCACAAATATTTGTAAAAATATTTTTAAATGCACTTTATCTGCCAACTTGCCTTTACACACCTTATCAGATACAATCCAAAGTGTGTATAAAATATACACAATGGGTACACTGAAACAGTAAGGTAAATTAATTATAATAAAATAAAACTCATCATAAACAAGACTTTTCTATAAGTCCAAATTGTTTTTCAAAATTTCAACAGAAGGTTCAGTTCAACTCAATTTAGTTTTAGTGCTTTCAACAATAGATATTGTCACAAAGCAGCTTCAGAGAAATCTGTATGTAGATTTATATTTAGATCTCTAATGAGTAAGGAAAAGCTCCCTCAGATGATATGAGAAAGAAACCTTGAGAGGAACTAAACTCAAAAGGAACCCATCCACATCAGTGTGACACCGGATATTATGAATCATAAATCAATCACAAGATAAAGATAATCCACTGTGATTTGTTTTAAAGCAGCAGAGATCTGAGTAACGATTGAGCCTCGTCTCTCTCTGCCTCTGCGTGGTATGCAAGCCTGGCGTGGGCATGCAACTACCCCTTGGAATGTATTTCTTAAGCCTTCACCGGCACCCAAACACCCCCAGAGGTGTAGCTATTCAAGCATACTGACTCCATCCCAAGCTTCTCTGTCACGTTGGTGCCTCCCCCCTGAGAAACTCAATCCCTAAAGGGTGAAGTAGCATCTGCCAAGAGGGCAAGGGTACATGGGGCACTATGGCACCATGGGCCCTGCCGACCCTTCATCCATCTGATCAGGGGCCAAATGAGGCCCCCAGGGTGAGGCTGTGCCCCTTTGCCCGCAGCTCGCAGGCAGATTAGCAGCTCTATTCAGCTCAAGGCTTTTGTGCTTCAGCGCCCAGGCGAGGTCCAGCTGTCTGCGGCCACAGGGATGCACTAATTCCACTGCAGGTCAGCAGCTCTGCATTTTCAAGCAGCTCCTAAAAGGTCACATCCGCTCAGGAGAATCCAGACGACCAGCATTCGTATCCTCGCACAATCCCAGTGACCTGTCTCCACCCCCATACCCCGTCCCCCCCCGCCCCCCACCCCCGCAAAGTCGGCACTCGGGCTGAATCAAAGGCTGAGTTGATATACAAGGAAGGCTTAAGGCTTTATCTTTTATCATCACTTCAGTCTTTCCAAGAGGGAGTTGAGCCTTTGAAGCTGACGGTTATGTTTTCATAAGGATGTTTTGACTGCTTGATGTGTCTTAGTAAAGGCCCGTCATGCATTCTGTGTGTATTGGGACATTTGATTTAGTGTATTTTCACAAGAGTCTTTGTGTTTGAACAAACACTGTAAAGCATATAGAGGTCAATACGGCACATATTTATCATTAATGAGTGGTTGGCTTTAATTCAAATCTCCTCTATGCTCTGTGTCTTAAGGCACATTTCGTAATGAAAACAGTGCCAGGGTTAAGGAATAGCTGATAAGTACTCAGTGCTTTGTCTTTTATATTCTTGCCAATAGAGGTTCTTCGGGGTAAACGTCATGATTTGTAAGAATAATCTCATTACTGCCGTTATGTACAACACAGGAAAAGAGAACAGGCACTAAAAAGCAAGAGCTGTTACTCTGTAGTCACGGCATTTAAAGCAAAACCTTCAAAGAAGAATACTGCACATTGTTCATAAGAATAGACCAGGCCATTGCTTTTGGAAACTAATTCAAAAACATTTAAATATGCTAGTATGACACATGCTATCATCGATAGCCAGAAAACAAACGTTGAATTAAACACATTTACTATACGGACTGAAATATTTCAAACAGATAGCTAAAAATGACACTCAGTTTGGATACATACTGTACTGATTTGATCTTTCCACAGAGGTTATACTTGCTACCTTTTCTGACAGGGAAATCATCCATATGAACAGTTATGGTGCGAGATGGAATCTCTAGTCCCTAAAAAGATGAAAACCACGATGACAAAAAAAGCAAAAATATGGTGTGACAGCAACAATCTTAGTCTTGAAAGCACTTCTCACTGGAACAAGCCTTAGCAACAAAAGAGATTAATTGTTCCAACACATGTGCAATAATTGCTTGACTCTTTGCCCAACCAATAGAGTGTGCAATGCCAGTCCACAGAGTAATCAAGGTGATTTGGCAGACGCTGCCTTGCATACATCGTACCGTAAAGTCATCATCCTATGCTGCACAAGAGCTGCCCACATATTGCCTTGAGGGCCTTCCTGTGCCAGAGTTGGGAATGTAAATGGGAAACAGGGGCACTGACTAATCAAATAGAAGTGTGTCTGAATGCTCTTTGTCAGCATTATGACTGAGGTTGGACTTTTCACTGTGCTCTGGGCTGAGCCATAATAGGTATCACTGCCTCTAAGAGTGTATATAGGAAACAGAAGCATTTTGTCATTTTCCTAAATTTCCTATATGAATTTCCAATATACTTGAATGAAAACATATCCTCATGCACTCATCCATTTCAAGTGTCTCTCTTTTAATCTCTTTTTTTTCCTGCTATAGTGTGATGAACATGCTGTCAATACAGGCCAGTGAGACCCTGGCAAAATATGAGACTTCAAACATTAATTCTCAAAAATGTGAAAAAATAAAAAAATAAACAGAGAAAAATAAAAACGATTGGGCTGTTTTCCCATTTCCTCTCAGCCCGAGGCAGGTTTAATGGCTTTTCTCCACTTGGATGCAGGTGAGGGGAGTCTGATTCCAGCTGAATCACGCTCGATCCCCTTCCTCCTCCCCCTCAACCGCAGGCTCAACCAATCCCTGAGTTTGCTGCTGCTGGATGGCAGCCATATTGTTATTAAAACCTGCAGGCGTGCTGAACGCAGCTTCTACGCATCGCCCTCCAGTGCCGCAAGGAATTAGGAAAAAAACACCAGATACCCTGAAAAAGAAGTGGAATCATAAAAAGGCAAACCAGGGGAGGAAAGAAACTGAAGGGTCTACTATGAAGATAGAGAACAGCGAGCATGGGGCATTGCGCCTTCACCTAATCACTGCCGCTAATGTGGTCGAACATTAAAAGTGATGGGTGAAGTTATAAAGAGTTGAATTGCAGTGACTTGATTACAACCCGATGTGAAAAACCTCCATTTCTTTCAGCACGTTCTGTTGATGTTTGTAGGGGCTTTTATGATTTTTTTTTGTCTCCCTTTTTCACTAATGGCTTCATGCTAATGCTCCCTTTTTGCCAGGTATCCTGCATTAGCTTTGATAACGCTGAGCTTTTCTCACCTGCAGCCAACATCACTGCATGCTTCCACCAGGCACCATATGCAAATTATTATTAATGGTGATTCATTTACTTTGTGTCCTGTGCCAATCTTTAATGGTAAAAAAGAGAAAAAAAACAGTAGTGTGAAAAAGCAAAAACAGCCCCGTGTTGGGGGGTTTAAACTCCGCTCTGCATATCATCCTGCTTCAAGGTTGCTGAGGCAACATCCAATCAGAAGCCATGGTGGCGGTGTGGTTGGCACTGTCTTCGTTGGGCGCAGGTGGAACACATATGGAACAATGGCCCATCTGGGTGTGCCAGCGGCGCCCATTTTAATCACACCATTGCCATGGTACTGGCTAATGGAGACGTTGAGTGGCCTGCTGGGAGGCGGCCAGACTTAGTCTATGCCTGGCAGAAGAGAAGGACAGGAGACACTAATGTCCAGAATGAAGGACGAGAGACTTACAATTAAACCCATCACTCACACTGATTCAATCCCTCTGCACCTTGAGATGAATATGAAATCAAACAGTCATACCATCGTATCATACTGCACTTCAGTGCCGTGGCAGTATGTACACTGCTTCTTAAATCAACTCCTTAAAAACTGATGGCTAAGGCTAAAGCTAGCGTTAGCATTAATGCTATGTAAATTGAAAGCACGTGCGCCCAATGAATCAATCAACCAAGGCACCTTATCAACTGAAGCACATTTAGCACGAGCGGGCCCAGCACAGGTTAATTAAAACACAAAAGCTAAGGGGGGGAGAGGCCTGGCATCCATCCCTGCCCAGTCTAAGCCTGTTTATGCTATGCTGGGGGAAGAGGATTTAAGGCTGTGAGTGTAATTTTAAGCCCCCCCCCCCCCCCCCCAAACCCACCAACCCCCTGCCACGCTCCCACACATACAAAAATAAATCAAGTCTTTGCCTCTTTCCGCACCTGCCCCATTTCAATTGATGTTTGTCAACTCAACTGCTTGTGAGACTTTAAACCAAAACCGATTCCCAGGAAGCTTTAGATATGCATTTAGCAAAAAGTACTTATACATCTGGTTTCAAACATGCAAACCACTTGTGTTACAAAATGATTTTTACCCCTATTTTAAATTCAGCATCCTAAAAAAAAAAAAAATCTCCAAAAATATCAACCGTAGTAAAGCTTTCACAGGTGGCTTCAAAATGTTTAATGCTTGTGGTTGAACACTGTGGTTGTAAGTAGGGCAAAGGCAATAAGGATGTACACCGTTTATATATGTACTAAGCAGTATTATAATTTGAAACCATGCCAACACTTTGTAAAAGCCATAAATTTTCCGTATAGGTTCAAGTGATTTAGGAGCAAAGCGATTTAGCAGGAAATACACTTTGATTTAGATGAGCTCACCACATGCGTACATAGCTTCTTTTTTTTTTTTTTTTTCCTAATCAGCAGTCATTGTGGAGATATCTGCAAATCACTTCCAGAACTTTCTCTCCAGGATGAGGGGCTTCAGTTAAGCATAAAGAATGGCCATCATTAGCTTTACTGCAAATCGCCCATTTTCTGTAGACGATAAAGTAATTCTTCAAACTATTAAAGTAGGATCAGATAAATTACAGGTCCAGGACACTGATGGAAAAGAAATTCGAAGCGTTCACATGAACAGACTCGCATGTAAGAAAAGACATTACTGAGGCGCGTACACACATGCTTGTATTACTTACCTTGTGAGGACCTTCCATTAATATTAATTAAGCTAATTAATGGTATGCATACATATATGCAAAATATAACCCCGACCTTAATCACAATAACTAAAAGAAAATCTTTTGGATTTTTCAGGTTTTTTTTTTTTTTTTTAAGTATAATCTGCATTTATTTATTTATTTTTTGTAAAGAAGCTGATATTCCTATTCTTGTGGGGACATTTGGTCCTCACAAAGATATAAAAATATGCCACCCATGCATACACACACACACACACACACACACACACACACACACACACACACACACACACACACAGAGAGTACTACTTATGTAATATATACACAAAGGAGGTGGTCTTGGACTGTAAAAGTTTTAATTAAGACCCCACTCCTGGCACAATGCAGCGCATCTACCACTCAGCTCCATTACACATGCACTTCCAATTACATAGACAAACCTAGGACCCATGACAACTGCTACAATCACACCAACATGAGTTTTATATTCCACACGGATGTCTCAAAGCACGCAGGAACTCGTTCAGAATTAAAAAGAAAAAGAAAGACTTTTCTAACTTTCACTTCTACACTGAGGAACACTCTGAGAAGTTTTGATGGATGTGAAAACACTGGCCTCGAGAGGTGTATCATAATGATGGATACTGTTACGATGCTACTTTCTCATGCCGCCATAATCTCAGTATGCTTGTTCCTCTAGCCCTTTCACCATCTGCAGCCGGAGCCGGAGGGGAGAGCGAGCAGCAGTACAGTGAAGGCATTGTGTGCCCTGACACAGGAGGGGGATGAATTTCTCCAAGGTGGAGACGCATGAGATCGATTAAAAGCGGCAGAAAAACATATGGCTTTTTCCGAAAATTATGTGAAATAAGTTCATGTTGATTATGAGGGAATTTTTAGTATAATGTAAGTTTCTGACGTAGTTGCGGGTCATAGCCAAAGCACAGCTATAGGGAATTTATAGCTCCAAAACCAAATAATGAACTTCCTAACATTACTCCACCCTGTTCTTACTTCCTTCTTTGTTTTCTTTTTCATTCCATCTCTCAGAGTTTTGTATATCAACTTATGTAGCTTGTAGAATTATTATCCGTCTAGAGATGTCAAATCCAGGCTAACGTTCCAGAAACATGAAACAGAAAAAAATGTAGGAATCAAAGATTTGACATTAATATAAGATTTCAGGTCTCATACACATACCATACATAAAAATAATATATATATTTTTTTTTTAAATCACACTGCTGGTACAGATTCTGCTTTTAGCTGCACGTCCCTGAATTAGTCCAGTGTCTTCTTTCGACTGTTCTTGATATTCTATAAATTCATCATATATTTGACTGATACATTTACAGTGGTAAATATAGAAATTTTCTATATTTCTAAATAAATATGACCTTAAACATAATCAGAGGAAACATAGAGGAAGAGAACCATTAAACAAATGAGACAAAAATATTATACTTGGTCATTTATATATTGAGGGAAATGATCTAATAGTACATATCTGTAAGTGGTAAATGTATGTGAACCTTTGCTTTCAGTATCTGGTGTGACCCACTTGTGCAGCAATAACTGCAACTAAATATATCCAGCAACTGTTGATCAGTCCTGCACATCGGCTTGGAGGAATTTTAGCCTGTTCCTCAGTACAGAACAGCATCAACTCTGGGATGTTGGTGGGGTTCCTCACATGATCTGCCTGCTTCCGGTCCTTCCACAACATTTCTATTGGATTAAAGTCACGACTTTGACTTGGCCATTACAAAACATTAACTTTATTCTTCTTTAACCATTCCTTTGTAGATGATTTGTGTGTTTACGGTCGTTGTCTTGCTGCATGACCCACTTTCTCTTGAGATTTACTTCACAGACCGATATCCTGACATTTTCCTTTATAATTCGCTGGTATACTTCAGAATTCATTCTTCCATCAATGATGGAAAGCTGTCCTGGCCCTCATGCAGCAAAACAGGCCCAAACTATGATACTACAACCACCATGTTTCACAGATAGGATAAGGTTCAGTTTCCTTTCTCCAAATATAATGCTTCACATTTAAACCAAAATGTTCTATTTTTGTCTCATCCACAAAACATTTTTCCAATAGCCTTCTGGCTTGATCACATGATCTTTAGCAAACTGCAGACAAACAGTGGTGTTCTTTTTGGAGAGCAGTGGCTTTCTTCTTGCAACCCTGCCATGCACACCATTGTTGTTCAGTGTTCTCTTGATGGTGGACTCATGAATGTTAACATTAACCAATGTGAGAGCGGTCTTTAGTTGCTTATAGGTTACCCTCGGTTCCTTTGTGTCCTCGCAAACTATTGCATGTCTTGCTGTTGGAGTTACTGTTGTTGGTCCACCACTCCTGGGGAGGGTAACAATGGACTTAAATTTCCTCCAATGTACTCACTCTGTCTGATTGTGGATTGGTGGAGTCCAAACTTTTTAGAGATGGTTTTGTAACCTTTCCCAGCCTGATGAGCATCAACAACTCTTTTTTGGAGGTTCTCAGAAATCTCCTTTGTTCTTGCCATGATACACTTCCACAAACGTGTTGTGAAGTTCAGACTTTGATAGATTTCTGTTCTTTAAATAAAACAGGGCACTCACTCACACCTGATTGTTATCCAGTTGATTTAAAACACCTGACTCTAATTTCACCTTCAAATAAACTGCTAATCCTAGAGGTTTGCATACTTTTGCCATGAACAGATTTATAATATTGGATCATTATCCTCAATAAATCACTGACCAAGTATAATATTTTCGTCTCATTTGTTTAATTGGATTCTCTTTGTCTATGTTTAGGACTGATGAAGTTTTACGTCATATTTATGCAGATAAATAGAAAATTGTAGCTCACAAACCTTCAAGCACCACTGTAATATAGTACTCTGTTTACTAACAACACAAATAACTAATCCATATTACTGTAGCTATACAACAAATGAATATTTAGGTGTGAAATGCTTGCTCTTGGCCAACAGTGAGCTTTTAAGGCCATTTCCTATGAGCAATGTCCATCACTGCTCTCCATTTTGTGCCACTCTCTCTGTCGCCCATTATTTATCGTATAATGTTGTGTTGGGCAGCAGACCAAAACCCAGAGCAGCCACAGGGAGAGAAAAGGGAAGAGAATAAACATTCAATGGATACTTACTCTTTTATGTTTTAATGCAAGGGATAGCACCACCATGTTAGGGATCTTTACGTTTGTTAAAAACATGGCCAAGTGTTTGAAAATTTGGCATATTTATGTATTAATAACACAGTAATAGGTGTAATAGGAAGCCAAATGATTTCCAGATATATGGAATCAGACTTGCACTTGTATCTGTACTTAAGGTTCCGAAAACTACATGAAAAATCACGCAATTATTGATTGCCAATATTAATAGTAATAATTGTTTGATTATTCACACAGATAATTATGCATTTGTAAAGCACTGAGATTAACATCCTGAATAATTTTCTCTCTGAAATGCTCCAGGCACTTTCCAAGCTCTGCTTATGCTTTTCTCTGTAGCTGAGTGGCAGTGTTTGGGCCTCTGGGGCTCTGCTAGGGAGCTGAGCGGTGGGGTAGAGGAGCGATTGGGATTGATGGTGATTGCTTTAGCATGTGAGCATGCGGGGGGAGAACAAGCACAGCTTTACATAGCCTGTCTGGAATGAGGTTAGCTAAGGTGAGAGTCAGAAAGGCAAGACGGTTTTACCTGGCTCAATGCCCAGCTACCAATAAAGTTATACTCATGGAGAACTCTTAGCCTCATCCGGTGGTTCTAGTTAGATACTTTAGTAAGTGTCCTGGCTGCACCGGTACTCTATTTTTCAAGTGTTTCTAGATCATTGAAGAAGGTATATATATTCTATACCTATACCCATACCTATAACATCCAAGCAGCTCTTGGTTTAAGAGACAGTGTTTAAATGTATAAAAAAAGATTTTTTTTTTGTGCCTGTTTCTAATATCAACATTAACAGTAGTTTAGTCAATATGCCCTATGCTAAAATTTTGGAGGACTACCTTTTCACAGTTTAGAAAACAGCAACACACACACACACACACACACACACACACACACACACACACACACACACACACACACACACACACACACACACACACCATTAGACTCTATTATCTATGACTGAACCAATGCCAGTGGGTCCATTCATATAATTGACACCTCAAGCTAGTCCAAATTATGTTTCCCACAATGCACTGGACTAGATTATTCATAATTAGTCTCATATTCCACAAGTGTAGTAGATGATGATGTTGATGATGACAATCATTTGGGTTTTGTTTTGTTTTTACACTCGTTTGTGAGTCACTGACAGCGTTTACAAAGTTTTCATTTTCTGATTTGTAGAGCCACTACAACTACCGTGATGTCTTATCCAGAGTGACTTAAAATGCAAACAGCTGAAGGCACAGTGATAAAAACACTTAGATAATCTACAAGAATGCATTAGTCAAGCTGAAACAAACAAACAAAAAAGACAAGCTCACACCTAAGTGCATAAGAAATAGCACCGATACTTTTGGAAATCCATGAAGTGTAATACAGAAGACAATCGAGAATGAAATGATCATTTAAAACATACACACTATGCATAAACAATATTTAGAATCACTATGTCCAGAAAACCAAGACATGCCACAAAAGGCAATGTTGCAAGGTCTTGTGTTACAAGCATGTTCAGACTTCAGCGAAAGGCATGCCAAGTGCTCTGAAGTTGAAGTGCAGGTGTGTAGTGCTAAATTAAGATATGGAAGTAATATCTTTTGAGGCCTGGAATGCAGAGACAAGAGTTTTGAATTTGATTCTTGATGCAACAAGAAGCAAGAGTGACCAAGCCTGCCTAAATCACTCCAAACCATGTAACAAAAGGTGTTATGTCCTGATGAATGTAGAACTTAGGGGCATACTTCTAAAAAATTCAAAAACAAGACCGCATATTCCCCATGGTGAAGCATGCTGATGGCAGCATCGTGCTATAGGGCTGCTTTTTTTTCAGCAGAGACTACAGCTCGAGACAAGATAAATTGAATCATTGGTAAGCTCCAAATACCAATCTATTTTGGAGCAAAAACTGCATGCCTCTGTTAGACAGCTGACAATGAAGAAAAATTTCACCTTCTAGCATGATAACGACCCAAAGCACAAATCCAAGTCAACAAAGGAATGGCTTCAGAAGAATACGATAAATGTTTTGGAATGGCCCAGTCAAAGCCCAGATCTAAATCCTATTGAAAACCTGTGGAAGGACTTGAAGAAGGCTATGCACAGGAGATCCCCTTGAAATTTGATAGATCTGGAGCTTTTTTACAAGAAAGAGTGGAACAAAATTGCGAAATCAAGATGTTGTAAGTTGGTAGAGTCTTACTCAAAAAAGTCTGAGTGCTGTATTACAAGGAAAAGGTGCTTTAACAAAGTATTACTTAAGGGGTGTGTTAGTTAAGGACTGTTCTTGTTCTTTTTTCCCCCTAAAATGTTTCTACTTGTTTTTCACTTGAATTTTGTTGGTTGTTGTATCACAGTATAAGTAAAAAAAGTAATAAAAAAAAAAAAAGATGTGACATGATATATCTTGTTTTTTGTTTGTTTGTTTGTTTGTTTAACATCACAAAAACCTGCAATTGTAATAGGGCTGTGAAGAATTTTTACATCCATTGTAAGTATGGACCTCCTCAGTAACCTGCAGCATGGTATATATGGGTTAGTTCTGTAATTAAACAGGACCCACAGAGGCTCAAATTATTTATTTCACATATAATTCTTGATACACATGTTAGAAAATTCTCACTGAAGATATTTTCACTTTTTTTTATGGACAAGAAGACTTTTGAAAGTATCAGGATATTAGCTTTAATATTAAATCAGAAAGAAAATCAGTGGTGTCATCCATCCCTAAGTTAGAACCTTCGCAATTCATTAGATTTACTCCTTTTTTTTTTTTTTTTTTTTTTTTTTTTTACAGTTGCTACCAATTGTAATGGCACTACAACATTCTTTCTTTCAAATCTGTACAAATACATGGCTTACAACAGTAGTTCATTTCGTAACCAAAATGCATTGCGAACACCACAAACAGACACATCTAAAAAAATCTCATTGATCATCAGCACTATTTTGTTTCTCTTTTAACAAGAAAACCTTGACGATCAGAACACAACAGTAAAGAATGAAGATGAAAAGGTGAATCCATTTTTTAATAGACTGAGAATAATTGTGTGAATGTGAAGCTACATGAACTGTTATGTTATTCCATGCAAATGTCTTTCTGTTTCCTTAACTGTTTTTTGTTTGTTTGTTTGTTTGTTTGTTTTTAACAGGTTCAAGTCTTGTAAAGACTGTATCTGTGACGTAATATTCCTGCATACTCAGTGCTGACCCAGAACATTCACTATGGCCCTTTACTCTTTGTCTCTTTTATGAATTTGGTAACAGTATACAATAACAGTGCATGAATATCCATCCATCCATCTTCTATACCGCTTACTTCTTTTCAGGGTCATGGAGAAACCTGGAGCCTATCCCAGGGAGCATCGGGCACAAGGCGGGGTACACCCTGGACGGGGTGCCAATCCATCGCAGGGCACAATCACACACACACTCACACACCCATTCATACACTACAGACAATTTGGACATGCCAATCAACCTACCATGCATGTCTTTGGACTGGGGGAGGAAACCGGAGTACCCGGAGGAAACCCCTGCAGCACGGGGAGAACATGCAAACTCTGCACACACATGGCCATGGTGGGAATCGAACCCCCAGCCCTGGAGGTGTGAAAGTAAGTATTAATTCAGGTATTAGTGCATGATTATTCATTTGCTGTTATTGTAAAGTCTTATCATGAATTTTTAGTTTTGATTTAGTTCAATACATTATTTGTTTCTTAGCTAACTGCTATCAAGTTGACATCCAAACTTCTAGCCATTTGGTTCTGAAAAAAGCAGGTAAATATTTGCAAACTGTGCTACAGAAATAGTTTTGTTGATGGTAGAAAAGGAGTGAAAAAAGTATGCAAGTATTTCTTCTTGTTATGATTCAAAGCATTTTGTACATGGACTTGTACATTTTACCAGACGACAAAGCTATACTGACACACATAAAAAAAACAAAACTTTACAGTAGAAATATTCAAACTATTACTAACCTAAAATTAAAAAGGATCAGGAAAATAATGACCTATCCCACTACGTGCTACTGTACTGTGTTCCACATCATAGAGCCTCACAGGTGAAAATCTACCTTTTTGAGAAAATAACTTTAAAATGATCTGAATTCACAAACACATTCACCTCAAAATCCACCTGCCAGAACGAAACCCAGACTGACACTACAATGAAGATCAGCATGGGGGGGGTTGTGGGGCTGTGGGGGGGGGGGGGGGGGGGGTGTTAAGGGGTGCAGCCAACGGAAGACACCACTTGGGGTTTGGCGCTAATCTGAATATGCAAGATGAGAGACAGAGAGTGGTACTGCTGCCAATTTGACAGATGGACAATTAATATGAGCTAAGATGGCATCTTGGCCTGAATACGAATCGCAGGATACAGAGCTGGACCTGAAGAGAACGAACAATCATTTTTCTAGCTGTAATGTGGCCCAGCTTCCACAAAATGAATCAGAGTGATGGGAGGCCATGACTGTTCATCCATATGGGTAACCTCAATCATTACTTGGAATAGGGATAGTAATAAATTCACATTATTATCAAATCATGGCAAAAACAACTTGTTTAGCCTGTTTGAGTCCTACCATCCAGCATTGCTTGAAGATTTAGATACGTCTTAAAGGCATTTATAGATTAATTGGACCAATGCAGAACGCCAAAATTCATCCAGCATGTTGGGGTTTGAGACGTTGCCTCTTTGTGAAGCAAAAATAACTACAACAGTGACTTTCTCACTAGGTTGAACTATAAAATCTTTCACTAAAGTTAACTGTTGTGCAGGCTTAAATGGAAACGGGTGGTACAAAATGAAAAACTTGGCAAATGCTTTAAAAGCAGAAAAGGGTTGCATTTAACCAGTGCACTTCATTTCAAAAACACTAAAAACCTTCATTTAGATGATGAACTAACGTATGAATTAGTCCTGTAATCCCTACTAATCGTTCAAAAAAAAAAATTCTAATAGGAAGCAGCACTAATATTTGTAAAATGTTGAAAGGTGGAGGATTTCTGTATATTCTCTGAAGATGTAAATGATCAGTGCAATACCTGATGTGAAACTGGATACTGGTAAATGCATTAACAAGTATAGCTTTCAAATGAAAGTGGATGAGATGAGTGCTCCCCCAAAATTGTCCAAGTCAAAGGGTCATTTGAATGGCTCGACCGAAATAAAGTGCTGTAAATGGTTGAGTATCTCTTGTCTACTACTCATATGTACTCACTGTACTGCCTCTCTTCTCGACAGGTGTTCTCTGAGAGCATTGCTAGTTATGAAGGCTCTTGCCTAATTAGCCTGCTTATGTTCAGTCATTTATCATAGCCATAATGCACAATGCCTTAAGGCACAAATAAATATCATCTCATCTTAGCTTTGGTGCCAAATATGTTTCTAAAGGTTTTCAGTGATAATGTTACTATAAATTATTCTGCTTGATTAACACTACGGTAAACAAAAGCTACTATTTCATGATTTTGTTTAATCAGAGAACAAAAGGTACTATAGCCGGGCTAAAGTGCGATATACAGTATGACGGCTTGCAAAGACACCTGTCTACTTTTGACTCTGCTATGGACCTAGCCACAAGGGGGCAGAAGCCTATGGTTAGTGTTAACCATGCAAAACTAAGATTGTTTATTTGACTACACATATTACTCATTTAGAGGAAAATGTGCGGATTATTTTCATTGGGTTATTTTCCTTGCACATGTGGCTTGACTTGTTTATATAATGAGTACATACCTTTTTATTACAGTATATCGAGTGCTTCAGTTCACACCTTTTGGACACCTTAAAAGTAATTACCGGAACATATTTCACTTTTCAAAACTAGCCTGTAAAAAAAAATAATAATAAAAAATAACTGTCCGAGTATATAAACATTTTAAATAAACATCGCAAACAATTACGGATTGGTACAAAGCTTAAATAATTGTAAAAGTGTAAACACAGGTGTTTGTGTTCCATCTCGCCCGATTTCTCACAATTTGTTTTGCTAATTAGTGATTTGTTCTTTGGATTTGACAAAAGGATTATTCTCACTTGCCCTGCTGTTAAACAGAAATTTAAAAGCATATTTTCACTCCATATTCTAGTTATTTTTCAAAACCCTAATCTTGCCATCCAGATGGTCTAAGTCTTTTTCTAATATAATTGGCGATGAATCTGGTGTGAGTTACAGCCTAACACATTGCAAAGACAGGTGCACATTTCTTTTTCTTTTTTTTTTTTCCGAGTGGCCTACACTTTCTGACAAGCTCCTATCATCCCACATGTCCACTGCGGAAAAAAAAATGGAAGCTGCATTTTTAAAACAACAACAACAACAACAACAACAACAAATAAATTGCTTTCCTGCCTCTGCATCCCTCATTTCACTGAAGGACTGACCTTGAATTAGGAAATTCTCAAAAAAGCTTGTGTTGCATGTTGGACACATGTCCTTCTCTGTTTCACATCAGTGCGTTTTATCATCTGATAACATATGTCCGGAATTGAGGATGGGAGGCGACGGGAGAGGGATGTTGATGCTTTTGAAGATTTGGCCGTGTTTGGAGAGAAGAGCTAGGGGGAAAAATAGGGAAGACAAACGAGACCCATGGACTTAGCTGTTCAAAGAGAAGGAAGAAGAAAATGGCTCAGGGGAACAAGGAACATCAAGTCCCAACCCTGGGACTCAGTCTCTCTACTTGCTCCTTGGTGTGTGTGATTCCCTGTTGGAGCCATCTGTCTCTCTCTCTCTCTCTCTCTCTCTCTCTCTCTCTCTCTCTCTCATTCCCACTCAACATATTGTTGTTCCATCCTCCCCCATCCCACTCTTCTCTCGCCAATCTGTCCCTTACCTATGCCAGCCGGGCATGATTGTGCTTGTGTATGTGTGAGACACAGTAAGACAGATAGAGAGTGCCACGTCACATCAGTACATCATTACATGCTTCCAATTGTCCTTTCCCGTCTTTAATCCCAAGGATCTGCAACTCTGAGAGGTGAAACGAAAAAAAAATGGCAGAGGTGTGCAGAAGGTTGGGGTGATTCTTAATAACGCATCCCGCTGATGAATGTCGTCCTGTCTGTCTGTTCAAAATGAGTGTGAAGTGTTCTGAGATGTCGTAAAATGCTCAGAGGTGTATGTGTGTGTGTGTGTGGGGGGGGGTAGTCAATTGGCTTGACCTTTGCCCACACAAGTGGTCCCTCCAATCCTCAGTTTCTCATTACAGCTCAGAAGTTTAAAATTTGATTTGGGGATTACGGCATGCCAGGCTTGAGTGTTGACCCTTTGAGCGGGTTGTTGATACGTGAAAGCAATGTTTGATCGTTGCTTGATCAATGTTTAATCATTAAACAGATTTAAGATTTTTTTTCCCCCTTACACAATGCTGTGGTCACAGTTCAGGTCAGACATATTCCTAGCCAAAGCGTCTCTCATTATTCAAATCCGAATCCAAAGTCTCATTAAATGCCGTCACAGCCAGGCGGAGATTGACCTGAGCAGCGTCATTGAATGAGAGTGTGTTCTGGCGAGCCACTATGAATGGACCAGAGTGCAAGGGTGAACTGTCCTGCTATTCATTTTATCCCTTTTCTATCACTCAATCCCATCCATCCCCCTGGCTCTCACTTCAGAGAAATCAGTGTGTAATGAATGGCCAATCAAAACCGACAGGGACATTGGTGGAGTGGAAAATAACCAATCAAGTGTAAGTGTTTCATCTAGCCCCCTGCACCAGGTCATCCATATGGGCACACCATGCCACCTTCTGCTCATGTGCGTGCATATGAAAAAGAGAGAGAGAGAGAGAGAGAGAGAGAGAGAGAGAGAGAGAGAGAGAGAGAGAGAGAGAGGGGCCAGCCAGCAGCTGTGGTGAGATGAAAGCAACACACAACAGAGAGCTTATGCCAGACAGAGTGGTGGGAATCAGTAACATGCAGATTTTTTCGTAGAGGCAGGTGCTCAGATAAAATAAATAAATGAATAAATAATTAAATAAACAAACAAAGGGGGATCTAAATATTCATTCTGAGAAATAATGTCTGTGTGTTGATCTTGCAGTGTGCTGCTGGTATCAGTGGGGGCAAGTTACCCATTTCAACTAACACCACAATACCATGTAACATTTTTTTTTTTTTAAAGTAGAGCTTTAGTTAAAAAAAAAAAAAAAGCTTCAGCCAATGTTCACAATGTTCTCAGTGACCTTGACTGTGGCATGGCTGTTGGTGCCAGATTGGCAGCTATGAGTATTTCAGACACTGCTCATGTCCTGGGATTTTCACACAAAACCATCTGTAGAGTTTACATAGAATGGTGAAAAAACTAAAAAACCATCCAGTAAGTGCAAGTTCTGCTGGTGGAAATGTCTTGTTAATGAGAAAGGCCAGAGCAGAATGGCCAGACTTGTTCATGCTGACAGGAAGTCAACAAAAACTAAATAATTTAAATAAAAATTGAAAAAAAAACACTCTTTCCAGCCGTGCTGAGCAGAAAAGCATTTCAGAATGTACAACACACCAAAACTTGAGGCGGATGGACTACAACAGCAGAAAACCACCACTTCTGTCTGCCAAGAACAGGAATCTGAGGCTACAGAGCACAGATTTTTTTCCAATCTTCAACCGTCCAGTTCTGGTGAACCTGTGAGCGTTGTAGCCTCCAATGCAGCGCCATTCTTCCAAAAGATATTTGATCAAATGCTATTTTGATGATGGTGGAGAGTGCTGCTTAAAATTGCATTTTGCATGTACGCTTGAAATACAAATGTTTCAGATGATTATTGATGTATTGATGATTATGATATACATTATAGGCTCTAATTTGCCACATCCATGTCATAGGTTACAGATATTTGAAAAACACAATTGTATTACTATCTAGGAATTTTCTGAGAGCAAAATATGAATCTGATATCAGAAATTATCCTATGAGCAATCTCAATGATGATTTGAAAAGCATTACCAGTAGATGTGAGTTAATAAGTTTTAATAAATATTCAGATTTGAAAATGCGCATCCTCCTACACTACAGAAACCCTTACTTCTTCTTCATATATTAATTTGATTTTATCTAATTTGCAAAAAGCTGACTCCTGGCACAGATTAATTATTTCATATCTATTTAAAGAAAATTTATATTTAGGTAATTACCGTATTTAGGCAGCTGATTAACTAAAGGTATTAATATATTACTTATATTACTTATGTTACTTATCTATATTGGCTGACAATACATATAATCATAAAATCTTCTGAGTTTTATGACATATTTTAGATGAGTAACTTAGATACAATATATGGCCAAAAGTATTGTACATGGGCACCTGGCCATCACCCCCATGTGCCCATTCCCAAACCATGGGCATTAACCATGGGAAAGCTTTCCACTAGATTTTGGAGTGGGACTGTGGGGATTTGTTCATTCAGACAAAAGCGCATTACCAGCTCAGGCACTGATATCAAGTGAGGAGGTCTGGGGTGCAGTCCACATTCCAGTTCATCCCAAAGGTGTTCAGTAGGGTTGAGGTCAGGTCACAGTGCAGGACTCTCATGTTTTTCCACATCAACCTTGGTAAACCATGTCTTCATTGAACTCGCTTTGTGTACAAGGGCTTTGTCATGCTGGAACATGTTTGAGCCCTTTAGTCCCACTGAAGGATAGCTTAATGCCACGGCATGAAAAAACATTGTGCGCTTCCAGATTTGTGGCAACAGTTTGGGGAAGAACCACATCTGGATGTGATGAGCAGGCGTCCAAATACTTTTGGTCAACCTGGTTTCAGTTGGCTACATAGCTAGCTAGCTTGTTAGTTTATTGTTTTAATATGTCTGCTGCAACAGCTTAGTAAACTCTGTCTTAGAGAAGAATAAGGTTACATCCTGTATTTTGATTTGATATCCTGCATGATTTTTTCAACGCCCAGTCCTTTTTTCCTTCACGTTTTTTTAGAAGAATATAGTGTTTTTACCCAACATTTTGTCACTTATATGATATGAGTTATGAAAAATGGCTTTCTTTATACAGATAGACTAAGACTGGCTGTAATGTCAAACGCAAAGTTGTACTGCTAACTGCTTTTAAATGTCTTTTCTGGGCAAACACACATAATAATAATGACATAACTGCTAGAGACTAACAAACCTGCATGTTCAGCATGTGAAGTGATCTCGACCATAAATGAGAGTGTGCTGGGCCAGTTTGCTCTTATGATCAGGAGACCATATTATTCATAACGACTCTGACCTTTGCCAGCATATTAAAACCCTTATTTTCATGATTAGCATTTCACTGGTTATAGCTGCAGTAGAATTTATAATCCACTATCCATCCCAAGCACACAAACGTAAGTGACCTCTTTCACTCAGCCACTTTTCCCCATTAGAGGCCATAACCAAAAAGGATTCTAGCATTTTTAGCATTGTGTATACACAGCTTTCTTGTGTACTAGTTTATTAATGATCATGGCGACTAGGTTTAATTAATTAATTTATTTATATACACTAACCAGCCATAACATTAAAACCATTGACGGGTGAAGTATTCCATGTAGGACGTGGCCTCTTTCAGCAGGATAATGCACCCTGGAGCACTGCAAAAAATGTTCATGAATGGTTTGAGGAACCAGAGAAAGAGTTCAAGGTGTTGACTTGGCCTCCACATTCCCCATATATCAGTCCGACCGAGCATCTGTGGGATGTGCTGGAAAAACAAGTCTGATCCATGGAAGACCCACCTCGACTTCAACTCACAGGACTTAAAGAATCTGCTGCTAACGTCTTGGTACCAGATACCACAGCACACCTTCAGAGGTCTTGTGGAGCCCATGTCTCAATGGGTCAGAGCTCTTTTTGAAGCACAATGGGGACCTACACAATATTAGGCAGGTGGTTTTAATTTTATGGCTGATCAGTGTATATATTTTTAATAGGAAGAGTGGATGAGATGAGATCATCACAGTAGTCAGCAGTTGATCTAACTGTATATGATTGGTGCTGTAAAAGTTGGGACTTGGTTGTGATTAGGCCAGTATTAGTATAGTGCATCCTTAAAAATGAGGTCAGTAAAGCTCTTTTAAACCAGAAACACTAACTACACCCCTTCTGCACTGTCGTGCCACTGCTTTCAATACAATGTGACAATATAGTGTAGTTTTCTTGTACAAAATATAATTCCGTGGCATTTTTCACTGAGATCGCCAGGGTGCCACTACTGTCAATCATTATGCGATCTGACACTCGGTCCTCTAATTAAATTATAGTAACAGAGATATAATTCCAGAGTCTACCATTTGTAAATGCTTATTAAATGATAGATGCTTAGTATCAGTTTTTAGGTGTTAAACACGTTCTGTAACTCATTTGGCATTACATGCAGTCTAACTTTGTTTAAAGTGTAACTCCACACCTTTTCCATGAAATAATCACACTTCTTAAATTACCATAGCTACATTACACACACACACACACACACACACACACACACACACACACACACACGCTCCCTCCAGACACACACACATCCACTCAACCCTCCCCTCTGTGTGAACGCACTCTCGTCTTAATGAGTGTAGAATTGGAAATCAGGCCTGATTATTTTTCAAGCACTTGCCTGAAGGCATGTTAGCGCTGAACACAGGAGCCAGGGCCTGAGAAGTCATACGTTTTTCTCTCCTTTCATTGTGAGGACATCAGGCTTCGACAAAGACCTCGTTAGCTGATGTGTGTCTCCCCCTCCCCCCCATCCTACCTCTTTACCAAGCAGCAGCTGATTATGAATGGTAGTAGGGGGGGACGGGGGTGGGGGGGAGGGGGTCTGGGGCAGTAATTCAAGTGATCCTTGGAGAAGAGACATGGTACAGGAGGCTTTGGAGATGTGGCAAGTTTACTGTTGTAGTGCTTCCAATGCTGAAAGCCTGGCAACCCATGCGACACTGCATAACATGTAAACTGGTATAAAGCACCAGGATATTGTTCATCGTGTTAAGTGAAATGGTCCAGAAATGCATTATATTAGCATATTTGGTTCGAGGGAGACCATCTGTATCCCATCACAAACATACATAAATGCTGGAATGGAAATGTGCAGTTATCTCTAACTCTGTGAGGGGATCACACTACTGTGTGGAGATATAAAAGAGAGAGAGAGAGAGAGAGAGAGAGAGAGAGAGAGAGAGAGAGAGAGAGGTGGACAGATTTATGCCATGACTGGGTTGTCCTACTGTTCTTGAGAAGTATCACACTGTGCTGTCCAGTATTCATCCGTCAGTATGCCAGAATATGAGCTCATATTGCCACCTCAGTGTAGGATGTACAATATAAAGTGACAGAAAACAATAAAACGTGTGCATGGGGAAAGAAAAAACATCACGTAATGTCAAAATGTAAAATGGTGACTAGTAGGTCAGATACAGTGAATTTAAAATCAGAAAATACAGTAAGTAATTAAGACATCTTGATATAAGAGGTAACATTTTACTTCAAAAGTAGTGCTCATAGGTCTACATGACATCTTCCTAACATGACGTATAGCAAACATGACAAAATGACATACACTCGACATAAGAACAACATAAACATGAGCTATGTAATCATTTGTCATGACATTCTAACTTACGTCAGCCACAGACTAATGACTTTATGTTGAGTTACATTTAAGTCTACAACACAACGTTATGCCAAGCCAAAGCTATGTCACTTCACACAGATATTATGTTCACTTAACTTTACAGTTGACAAAAGCAGACTTTATGATTAGTTAATGCTTATTGGAATAAACCATTTGGAATGATTATATAGGTTTATATCAGGGATCTTTAAGAGCTTATGGAGGTGTCATAAACATGTATGACTAAATAATAACGATCAGATTGGATGATATCTGTGTTGAGCAGGGGTAATAGAGCAGTGAATTTTAAACAGGCTAAGTTGAAATGTACACTAATAACTTTTAAATTATTTCGCAACAGAGAATCAGAATCAGCTTTTCTTTTTTTCTAATCCAACATGAAAAAAAAAAACAACAGTGCCTGTGTTGCTATAAATGTCCTGTCATTACTGTATTACTATTATAGTTATATGTTAATACAGGCACCCAGCTCTTGAAAAACCTCTGACCTGATGCACAGTGTTCAATAACAAGCGATATCAGGAGCAGTCCAGAAGAGGGCAGTGCCCATCTCCACAATCTCACACACTTGCCCACGATGTTTCAACACTCCAGTCAGGCCTTTACTGTGATACAGGGCGAGGATTTCACTGCAAACAAATAAAGCTGATGGGCTGCTGTCTTCCTGCTCTTCATTTTAAAGCCCTATGATTTCAGCAGAACTTGTGTGAGCAGCCGTTTAAGTCTCTTGATTTATTTGGTGATAATGTTACGGGACGTCACTTTTTCCCCCCCTACAAGATGGTATTTATTGAAACCAGTGATGGTTTGAGAATAAAGTGCAATACTTGCATGTTGAAATGGGCTACAGTGAACAGCTCCTAGTCATCTCATGGTAAATTTCCTCTATTATCTATTCATTTAGGAATGCAATTGGGTAGTGTGTTTATTTGGAGATTTGCAGGAGACAAAATTGTTGATTGTTGATTTAAAAAAACAAAACATTTATTTTATGAATCTCTTCTAAAGATGATATTTTAAGCTCAGTTCTTCTATCTTTTATATGAATCTAAAAGTAATGCAACCTTCACAGTTTGGTTTTAAATGCATTTGCCATTTTACAAATGATCTAATAGGAATTCTATGTAAAAATGTATAAACAAATTTGATTTAAAAAACACTAAATATATAATATATACCTTTTCTACTCAGAGAAGCTTTCAATTTTGTTGTTTTATGGTTGTTTGTTTGGTTTATCTTCAGAATATATTTATGAGATATATAATAAATGTGACATTTATAATATATATTTTACCTACAATGAGTTGTGAGATGTTCTTTATTGCCCATTTCTATTCATGTATTCATATTTTATGAGGCACAAATAAGACTTTTTATTATCCGCGTATTTTTCTAAATGTAAACAAACATTCTATTAATATTAGCATGGGTCATAAGCATAATACACTGTTTTGTGGTTTTGATCAAATAAATGTATTGTCGAATGATTTCCTCATTACTTATTAACCAGCAAATAGATTGTTCTATATAAACAACTTTGCACTGCTGATCAATATACAAATGAGTGCAATAGTTTGCACACCCCAGGACATAATAAAGAAGAATTCAAATTTACACCAACAAGACATTTAAGCCAGTTGTACATAATAAAGGAGGTGCAGTGCAAAACATACCTTGAAGCGGCTGCGAAATGTGCTCGACTAAATTTAACGTTCAGTTTTGGCTGAAGCTCATCGTTCATCTGTGCCAGAGACCGCCTACTACACACTCTCAGTGTAAGGTGCAAATTGTGATTTAAAAGCCACTAGGAAGTGTTGGATGCTTTCACCCACAGAGCCATCACAAAGTTAGTAAGAAAATCATGTGTTAATAAAAAGTTCTTATTAAATATAGACTGTCATAACAGAACAAGTCAGTTGTGAGGATGGCAATAATATGGCTGATATGTCTAAATGTTTTTACTTTTTATATATTTATTCATTCATTCATTTATTAATTTTTGACAAATGCAAGTAAAACATTTCACATACGTCTTTCACAAACAGGCAGTTCATTTACCAAACTACCAAAACACCACAAATGCATCTCATTTATCAAAACACCAGCATTACTTATCTTCCAACAATAATACTTTGTCAAGCAGAGCAAAAAGACCAAACGTTTTTATTATTTTATTTATTTTTTTTTACTAAATAACAGCTGTTGGCATTACATTAGATGCAGTAGATGATCTACTGGTTGATAGTTTAAACATTTTCAACTTCTTCAATTACAATCACAAACAGATCTCGATTTATACACAACAGGAAAACAGTTACAAATGAAATGAGGAACAAAAACAATAATGCTAACCATAACAGAAAAAAAACAAACAAACTTGATTACAATCTTTCGAAGGCATGCAGCATGGTGGTTCAGCGGGTACTGTTATCGCCTCACAGCTCCAGGGTCTCTGTTTCAATCCTGAGCTCTGGTAACTGTCTATGTGGAGTTTCACATGTCCTCCTCATGTTCATGCGGGTTTCCTCTGGGTTCTCTAGTTTCTGCCCTGTTCTCAAAAAAGCATGTCAGTAGGGAAAGTGGCTAATCTAGATCACCCCTCGGTGTGAATACCATCCAGGGTGTATTCCAGCCTCTTACCTTGCTTTCCTGGAATAGGGTCTGGAATCACCTCGACCCTGACCAGGATGGAGTAGCTTTATTTTCCCATTCAAATGTTCCTATTTCATTCTACAGAAGTCATCCAAAAATTCAATTAGGCTTTCTATATGGTATGGGCTGGGTCAGGATTCTACTGGATGATATTCCTGCACGCATGGTGCTGTTGATACCCTTCTGACCCAGAACTTTCACTTTTCTCTTTGTCTCTATTATCAGTTTTAGGGTTTTAATTGTAACTCAGTATATTGTTTGTTACTGTAACTATCTGCTCTGAATTTGCAATCCAGACTCCACTGCAATCAGTTCTGAAAACTTTAAACAAACATTTGTAAACCTTTTAAAATTTCATTTCAATTGTGCATTGTTTACTGTTTGTAACTGTTTGTATCAAATTTGTTTGTTTACAAATTGGTTTAATATTTCTATTAATGTCCATTATATTCAATGCAATGTTCTAAAACAACAAATGTTTGGATTCTTCTAGAAATCAAATCTTCCATTTGCATGTGCAGCCCCTGAAATTTGAAAGTTGCCAGTGAATTTTGAAATTTTTCAGTTGACTCTCTCATAGATGTGCAATTAAAGTGAATTCCACATATCTTGAAAAGAAAACTTGTTGGACTCTGGCTTCTGTAACATTTTGAAAATTGGCCATGTCAAAAAAGTCCTGTGTAATGTGTTGAATTTCTTTGTTAGGTGTGAAAAAACTCACCTACGTTATACGTGAGTTCAACTTAACTCAGGCCTTAAGCTCCACCTTCACTTATCAATAATCAATGCCAAGAGAGTTTATTTCACCTCTGATAATGCATGATATTAATTACAGATGGCACAATAGCAAGTTTTCTTTTCTGCTATTGATACTGATACTGAAACCTTGAGCACTGATACCTATCTGATATTTTCTTTAAAAACTACCAAGCTTTCAAATGTTTCTTTTTAACTGAAGCACTTTACATTTAAACCTTTCATACAAAATCACTTACATTTAAAATATAATAAATATAATAAAGTATAATTATAATAAAATCAATCCCAACAAAAGAAAAAGCAGTCAAGTCAAGTATATGTAAGCATTTCCAGTTCCAAAAAACATAATTCTTTTCCAAATACAATTCAAATCTTTGCCATTTGCTACAGGATCTGATATCTGGTATATTTTCTCCGATATCCAATGCACTATTGTTTTTGCTGCTGTTGGCATGTTATACATAGCAATCAGCTCAAGTCAGGGTGAAGCACAGATGAACCTTGCTTTAACTGCCTTTAAATACTTTTGAATCATTTGAGCAACCTTTGGGTTCGTTCAGGTAACATTCACCCTAACATTTGTCCTGATATCTCTGTTATAACTCTGCTAGATCACTTGCTCAATCTTTGCCTTACTTATTTCTTAAGGCATAAGATGTAACACTATTTCAGACCAGCTCTGGAAAGTTCTGATAAGACTTCTTTGCTTCGCTTCATTCATTCATTCATTCATTCATCTTCAGTAACACCAGAGCCTATCCCAAGAATACACCCTGGGTGGGACCCCACAGAGCATCATTAGCTATATTTCCATCCACGTATTTTTGTGTGAATTTTGGGATATCGCATTTATTCGCAACACCAGATGCGAATAAAATCTCCAAAATGCGCATAAAAACACATGCGCTCAGTTGAGGTGGATAATTTTGAGGTGGAAACACATTTACCAAATAAATTCCTCGATTCGCATCAAACAAGCCATGTGACTTTATCTGAACAAATCATGTGATTGGATAATTGGCTCATAAAAGAAGAAATGGCGGTGAGCGAAATGCGCCAGTTTCCCTGGAAGTGACGATTATGTTCTCTTGACCACATGGGGTTGAAACGATGCTTTACTCTGAAATGTTTTATGCAATATTCCAATTTCCCCATAAGTTAAATTCACAACTTGGGTGGAAACATAGCTAGTCACATACACATTGTCTTTATTTTAGTACTTTTAAAAGAATTTTAAATAATGCTGGTGATGTTGTTTTGAACTGCTACAGGCAACTTTTCTTCTTGTTTTTTGTTTGTTTGTTTATTATTGATGATGTTGTTGTTGTACAGTTCACAGAGGTCCTTTTTTCAAGAATCCATGAGGCATGGAATCGTTTTCACTCAATCGTATTATGTCATTTGTTTTTCTGTCAAAACCAACACAAATCCCTCTGCAATCTTAATGTACCACATTCTGACCAGGCTGCTTTCTTTAGAGGTAACTGCCATTGGTCATAGTTTTTTTTTTTTTTTTAATAAAATTTTGGGGGGGGCGGGGGGTAGGGTAAAACTTTAGCAAGTTGCTGGATACGCTTCTCCCTTAGCACTTAATGGAGGAGCTCGGGTTGAAATGTGCTCTTGATCATGAGCCACTCCGGCACGAGATGTTGACTAAAATCACCTGAACACACATGTTCCTACAGCTGCACTCTGTTAACTTAGAACAATGCGCCCAATGTGCTGCTTCCCTGGACACATTTTGTCCTCCCAATATAAATTTCTGCTGTGCTTCTTTTGGATCTCTGGATTTCAAGTGTATATGGATCGTCTGTAATCATCTTTCTTTCTCAGAGCATACTGTATACAAGTCAGGAGTGCTGGGTGACTGGTCAAAAACAAAACAATCCATCTTTAATACTGTAGTTATATCAAACATTTTTGGAATTAGATTTGATGTCAGTTCAAGCCTAAAAAAATCTCAGTGCTTTCTGTAGTTAGTCACAGCTGAAATTAAATATAAGCAATTAACAAGTAATATTAAAAAGGAACACACTGATTTGCTTTGCAGCTATACTCAGCAAAAAAAGAAACATCCCTTTTTCAGGAGACTGTATTTTACAGATAATTTTGTAAAATCAGAATAAGCTTCACAGATCTTTATTGGAAAGGGTTTAAACAATGTTTTTCGTGCTTGTTCAATAAACCATAAACAGTTATTGCACATGCACCTGTGGAACAGTCCTTAAGACACGAACAGTTTACAGGTGGCAGGCAATTAAGGTCACAGTTACAATAACTTGGGACACTAAAGAGACCTTTCTACTGACTCTGAAAAAGACCAGAAAAAGATGTCTAGGGTTCCAGCTCACCTGCGTGAACATGCCATAGGCCTGCTGCAGGGAGGCATGAGGACTGCAGATGTGGCCAGAGCAATAAACGGCAATGTCTGTAATGTAAGAGGCCTAAGACAGGGCTACAGGGAGACAGGAAGGACAGCTGATCGTCCTTGCAGTGGAAAATTACATGTAACCATGTCCCTCCCAGACATGAACGAAAACTTGTAAATGTCTTGGTGGAAGAGTGGAGTAACATCTCACAGCAAGAACTGACAAATCTGGTGCAATCCATGAGAATGAGATGTGCTGTAGTACTTAAAACAGCTGGAGGACACACCACGTACTGACTGTTACTTTTGATATCGACTCCCCTCTTTGTTCAGGAACTCATTATTCCATTTCTGTTCGTCAAATGTCTGTGAAACTTGTTCAGTTTATGTTTCATTTATTGAATCTTTATTAGTTAATACAACTATTTACACAGGTTAAGGAATTAGCTGTAAATAAAAGCAGTTGAATGTGAGTGAAAGTTTCTTTTTTTGCTGAGTATAGTTCCAAAGAGGTGACTGAAAAGTGTCCCATGTCACTAGGTTTCAGCCTCCCACGTGAAAAGAACCAGGGTTTAGGTCAAGATGATGTACTGTTGGCAGAATCCCTCATGCTGAAATGAATTCCCCAGGTCAGGATCATGGGATTTCCTGTTAAGCTAAGCAGTGATTACGCCTGAAGGACTGCGTGTGTGTGTGTGTGTTGAAATCAGTGAATCAGTGGCAGGTGCAGCAGCAGATCAGGCCTCATTAGCAGCACCTTCTGCCACTACTGGCCAACAGCAGATGGAGGTTCCGCCCTCATACATTACCTCACCTCATATGGCATAGTGCGTGCATGCTTGCATATGCAGTATATATTTATATACTCTGTGTGCGTATATGTGTGTGAATGAAAGAGTAAGTGAGGGTGTCCGAGTGAGCACAAAAGGAAGCCTCACAATCAAGAGACTATTTCAGCTTGTGGTATAGATTATGTGAGGTTTCTGGCTTCCGTGCCACTGCTATGGCATTAGAGATTATTAAGAGATTATATTAACATGCAGAGTCACCAAGCTTGAATTTGAGTACCTTAAATGCTTACATCACACGGCTGTCAGAAAACACCCACCTGTCCTAGTGTGTGTGTGTGGGTGTGTGTGTGTGTGTGTGAGTGAGTGTGAGTGTTTGGTGGGCATTCCTTTGGGAACATAGCCACTTGATTAACGATGGCCGCACATGAAACATGAATGAAGGCACTCGGACAATGAACACTTTGTGTAAAGAACTCATGGATCTCAAAGGATTGTGTGTGTGTGTGTGTGTGTGTGTGTGTGTGTGTGTGTGTGTGTGTGTGTGTGTGTGTGTGTGTGTGTGCGTGTGTGTGCGTGCATCTAAAAATGTGTTTTTGGATAGAATGGGGTGCTGACTGGCATCTCGATGTAGCCACCCCCACATGCTAACACAATCCATGGCTCCCTTCATGCCCACACATATGGCATTTTGAAGCTACATACTTCATCAACCTATGTTAGACTTAACACCTATTTTCAATAGCATATTTCCTGAAAATCTCTGTCACGTTTTCCTAACACTTCATTTGCAAAATTATGTGAAATAAATTGCCATTAGTTTTTAGATGCAGTGTATAACACAACAACTAGAACTATGGAAAAAGTTCATTAGTAACAGAGATAGATTGGAAGCTAGCTATATAGTCAACAGAAATTTATTGTGGAAATTACACACACACACACACACACACACACACACACACACACACACACACACACATATATATATATATATATATATATATATATATATATATATATATATATATATATATATATATATATATATATATATATATATATATATATATATATATATACAAACACACGCACACACACACACACACACAGGTGCTTCTCCAAAAATGTGAATATCGTGGAAAAGTTCATTTTTACGTAACTGAATTAAAAAAGTATAACTTTCATGTATTCTAGATTCATTACACATAGAGTGAAATATTTCAAGTCTTTTTTTTTTAATCTTGATGATTACGGGTTACAGCTCATGGAAATCTAAAATCCAGTATCTCAAAATATTAGAATAAAGAATTTATAATACAGAAATGTCGACCTGAGAAGAGCTCTAATCAGATAATTAACTCAAAACACCTGCAAAGGTTTCCTGAGCCTTTAATCTCTCAGTCTTGTTCAGTACACACAACCACAATCAATTTTCAGATGAAAGTAAATGTTGCATTTCATTTGGAAATCAAGGTCCCAGAGTCCGGAGGAAGAGTGGAGAGGCACAGAATCCATGATGCTTGAAGTCCAGTGTGAAGTTTCCACAGTCAGTGATGTAGTAATAATAATCGTAGTATATAAGGAGCCTCCAAAAAAAGGCCTAGTTCTTCAAGAGCAAGAATGGGTCAAGGCTCTCCAATCTGCCAACAGATGCGTCAGAGAATAATCCAACACTTTAAGAACAACATTCCCAAAAGACAACTCGGTAGGATTTTGGGAATTTCACATTCTACAATGCACAGTATAATTAAAAGATTCAAGGAATCCGGTCAAATCCACAGATGCAAGTTAAGGCTTTACTATGAAAAGCAGAAGCCATACATCAACACTGTCCAGAAGCGCCGCCGACTTCTCTGGGCTCGGTCTCATCTGAGATGGACAGTAGCACAGTGGAATCGTGTTTTGTGGTCAGATGAGTCAACATTTCAAATAGTTTTTGGACAAAACAGCCGTCGTGTTCTCCAAGCCAAAGAGGAAAAGGACCATCCAAGCTGTTATCAGCGTCAGGTCCAAAAGCCAGCGTCTGTCATGCTCTGGGGGTGTGTCAGTGCCCATGGCATGGGTAACTTACACATCTGTGAAGGCATCATTAATGCAGAAAGATATGTACACATTTTGGAG
This sequence comes from Ictalurus punctatus, assembly GCF_001660625.3. Lineage (NCBI taxonomy): Eukaryota > Metazoa > Chordata > Actinopteri > Siluriformes > Ictaluridae > Ictalurus > Ictalurus punctatus. The sequence goes on along the minus strand of NC_030422.2, from coordinate 14,578,291 downwards.
CAACATATGCTGCCATCCAGAGCAGGACAATGCCAAACCACATTCTGCCTAGATTACAAGCGCATGGTTGTGTAAGCAGAAATTGTGGGTGCTTGCATGGCCTGCCTGCAAAATAAGGCAACGAAGGCCCCATACACTTGTGCAGTTGAAGAAATGCATAATGGATGAATGGGGGAAAACTCCACTTGCTAAACTTAACCAGCTGGTATCTTCAGTGCTCAAACGCTTAATAAATGTTATTAAAAGAGAAAGTGATGTTACGCAGTGGTAAACAGCCGATTGTCCCAACTTTTTTTGGAGTGTGTTGCAGTCATCAGATTTGAAATGAGTGTATATTTTAAAAAATAAATTCAATTCACAAAGTAAAACATCAAATAGTGTATTAATAATGTGTTTTCAAAGTACAGGGTGAAATTAATTTTCAGATGATTTTTTTTTTTGTTTGGGTTTTGTTTTTTTGCATTTTCCATACTGTACCAAATTTTTCAGAATTGAGGTTGTACATGTATGTATATTGGTTAACTACATTCAGCAGTATCAGTACACTAGTTAGAATTTAATAAATTATGTGTCACACCTCCAAAATGGCCAAGTGCTTGCAAACAAAGCATTTCACTTTACTGAAATGTATGGAAGACACTTTGTGTCATGTTCAGCATAGTTCTATACTCTGCATACCTGTTTGGGGCCATTTTGGCTTTCCATTTTTCTTATTCAGGTGTTGTTTCCTGCTGATGTTGGTGCCAAATGATTGGTCCCAGATGTTTACCTTCTCTATTAAAGTTCTTGTTTTTGTTGTATTGCAGCTTTCACTGGGTTTTCACCTTAGTTTCTCGTGTAGCTATCCGTTATGTTAAGAATTTAACCTGAGATTAAAGTGGTAATTTAATTTTCATAGCTTTTCTTGCTTTCACACTGTCTGCCTTTTTTTTGGCCCCTGCTAAGGACATCAACAATGATTGTGGAAAGCCCCTTAATAAACCTTTGGCTATGGATCCACAACTCTCCTGAGGTGTCAGTGTGACACAATGTACCAGCAAACTATGCACAGTCGACTGATAAACTGCTACATTCGATGAGCCATGGGAAACACCCTTAAGCTCAGATTAATTCAAGGGCTATGGACATAACTTACCAGCCAGTGAAGCTCTATCATGGCTAGTTACACCAATCCTATGATGCATTAGATGTTAATCTATTTTTAATCACCGCTCTGCAGATGTGGCCTGGGTTCTGCTTTTAATATCGCCTTGCTCTGAGCTCAGATGTGTCTGTATGAGATTCAGTGCCATGGAATCGCTCTTTAATGGATTAGCTCTCCTTGGCTCAAATCATTTATTTTGGCATCAATGCTCTTCTAGTTCTTGGCTGGAGGGAGCCATCCTTGGTTGAGCGCGGACCTTGGCCAGGGTGAGACGAGACGATGTTAGTATGAGGGAGTTTGTGTGTAAGTGACGAGCCTGGGGGTTCCCTTTAATCAAAGCCAACTGACTGTTCCTAAATCAGCCTTCCTTCAGCCTCAATTACAGTGAGTCTAGCCTGCAATTCTGGCAGAAGCTTTCAATATTGTTTTGTTACTCAATTCTCTTTCAAAATCACAATATAATCATAGGAGTGCAATTGAATTAGACCTATGTGGTTAGTTCTTGAACAAGGATTAAACCATGTCCTCAACTTTAAAAGAAGAGAAAAACTCTGAAACAAATTGAACTTGAGTCTAAGAAGTTTGTTCATAATGGTTAGAGTAGACATGTTATGTACTCTCTCATCATCCCTGGGTTTCTTGACAAGCCGGTACCCAGTGAATTCAACCCCTGCCATGTTTTATCCATTTACTGCTTTTCACCGGCACACCACAACCAGGCACCACACTCCAGTCTAATTTGATTGTTGCGCTGTGGGGAAGTTTATCCACAGGCTAACACTAGAAATTAAAAACAATTCAACTGCAACAGTGAGTACAAAAGAAAGTGAGCACACTTCTTCTTAAAGGATCTTAAAGGATCAACAGGTAACCAGTAAGTCTTACAGATGTACAGCTGCTGTTGTTTAAACTTTGTGTTCCAGCCCATGACTAACAGTAAGCTTTTACCTCAGACTTGAGATTAGTTAAGTAGGATATACAAGACAAAATGGCCATGGGCAGTTTAGTGGTTCCACTTGAGTTTTGACACCTTTGAAGCAGATTTATGACTAGCCCGACCACAGAGTCCTTTACCTAAGTGTGCGGTGACAGATTGAACAGGGGCTTTTGTCCTCAGCATCTGCTGTGTGGTTTTTAAAGGGTCCCTGTAGAATTCTCTCAGTGTGGTTCAAAGATTTGCTCACATATTACATTCAATTTGTGTATTTATGGGGGTGGTTTAGTGTAGAAGAGCTTAAGCTAGTAATGCTTCAGTTATTAGGTGTACAGGAATACAATGTGTAATAGGTTCAGACAGACTGACTAAACAGGAAGCACAATCCTCCATTACTGAGCTTTGTATGTACACAGGAATTTTGTTATATGTGCAATTAATTTGAATTACCTGTTGTATCTGAATGTCACATTGATACAATCTGAATAAACTCCAGAATTAAAAGGGAAAAAAAGGATTTGTTTGAGAGGTGGGTGTTTTCTCTTCTACAAGTACGTCCAAAGAAACGTTAAGAGACACAATTATTTTAATTTTCCAGTATTTATAACAGATCAGAGAATATTTTTTCACCTAATTTACTTTATGTAAATTAGAGCCATTTTTAGAAGCATTAGTATTGGATGTTGAAATTAAGAGGCAGGCAATGGTAGGACTGTATAGTAAAATGCGAGTGCATAACGAAAACTCTGTAATTATAAATACTGTAAGTATTGAAATACTCTTAATGTAATATGATGATGATTAATGAATCCTTAATTCCTGGGAACAGTCAAGGGATGATAGTTGTGTATAATTCTCATAGATTTGAAACATCAGTTATATTAATGTATTTTAATACATTAAGTGTGCTAAAAAATGACTGGGTTTGTAATATTTCTAGTTGAATCAACTCATTTACCATTACCACTGGGATTACTGATTGAGAATCTCTGTTTTCTAGTTCCTGAAGCAGCAGCTATAATTTGGCATACTTAAAATTAGACTATAGCATTTATAAGCTGTACACAGCCTTGATACAAACGTATTATTTCTTTCTTGGGAATTTTGCCATGGTTCAGTAAGAGCTTTGGCTACATGATGCCACATAAACTAGTATGATCAAACATTGCTACATCCTTGTGAAGCTATTAAAGTATGCTGTACACCCCATCCCTCTTTTATCTTTATTATTTTTGGCATTATGCTGGCAACATCTTTTCTTCCATGAGTTACTGTGTTCATCTGTGCATATATAAGATCTCAGATCTATTTGTTTCACATGAGCAGGGAAGTTAAAGACTTTATGTTTAGTTCTGTGTGGCAAATTCTTCACTGTTATGGGGCCTGACGCCATTGCCAGTGGTTATGCAGTTTGGAGTTCTAGCCAAGTTTGAAGCCTCATAAAACACACTGCCTTTCCTTTACAGGGGGGAGGGAGGATATGGCTCAAAAATGTTCAGTGGATCAGAGGCAGGTAAAAAAAAATAAAACATCAGTGACTTAAGATGACTTGTACTGTTTATAAGCATGCAGATATCTAGAGTAGGCTATGTTTCTGCATAGTAATTTGTTGTAAATCCACTGCATTTTGGTTTGTGTTAGATTAGTAATGTGCAGTATGTCCAATGTGTGCAATGAAATATGCAATTTCATTATATAATTGTGTCTATTTCTCTTGTACAACACTTCTATTCCACAGTTGGGATGAAAAGAGTGCAAAGTGATGTAGCATACTGTACATTTCTTTGTTCAATTTTGGATATATATTTTATATTAATATTTTATAATCTATCTATCTATCTATCTATCTATCTATCTATCTATGAGTATAGATAGATAGATAGATAGATAGATAGATAGATAGGTAGATAGATAGATAGATAGATAGATAGATAGATAGATAGATAGATAGATAAAATTTTGTTTTATACTCTCAATTTGAAATTTCACACCTGCTGTTGCCAAACGTACCATAATAAAATTCATCATACAATATTCTTTTGAATTGTAACATGATTTAGACAAAAAAAAGGGTCATTTTAGTGCCATTTCTTGTCCAAACACATTCACAAAACTGTGATATATATTGTAGACATTGTTATTATTTTTTTGTTATTTTTTATTTTATATGATTACTGAAGTGTACCTTAATTCATCTGACAGATCCAATGACTGGCCAAAGCTTGAACATGTTTGTGTCATTCTCATTTCCACTAATCCTTATGCAAATGTGGTGCACATTTCTGGACATCACATACAAGATGTAAAATATCATTAAATCTGCTAAGGATGGGCTTCTGTTAGGTTTGGGAGCTAATGAAAAGAAACAAGCACACATATGGGATGGTTTTTTAAGCTCCCAAGCACGAGCTGAGGCCACATTCACACACCATATGGGAGTGGGTGAGAGTGTGGAAGCTCCTAATGTATGTTCGACTCTTCATCCAAGAACTTCACAAGCGAGCCAAGTTCTCACCAGGCTCTCTCTCTCTCTTTCTCTCTCAGCTCTAGTTCCACCGCCATCTCATGAAAACCGAGGTTACATTAAACCACTGCCTCAAAGCACCTTAGCCGTGTTTCATGTTTTTATTTTAGAGACTGACTCTCCGGGGAGCCATACATTCTCAATTCTCTCCAAGGAAAGAGGAACGCATGCTCATGTTGTTTCATAACAGCATGTTATTAAACATTTTGACTATAGAGTAATGTTCAACCTGGTGAAAATGAAATACTTTGGGAGACGAAGTTATGTTCTTTCTGTATTGGAAGATAACTGTAGTTATATTTCAGTACAGACATCACATTACTACCCCTCTCAATGCCAGTAAGTGGGGAACTGATGGATTTTCTTATGGATTTTCTGGATTTTCTCCTTTGCTGCGTGGCCTACAGTAAGCCTCCTCACCTGGCACCATGTCATTTCTTATGTGCATTTACAAAGAATCTCTAGTGTCACGTATTTCACCCGAGAGTACCCTTGTTCCTTTTGCACTTTTCTGACTGTAAAGAGCAGTACATATGAAGGAATCATCCAAATGAAGGGAGGACCCGTTCTCCTTCAATCACTGTGATGCAGAGCAGCTATGTGGAGAGTGTGCCAGCAATCTGGAACCAATTACCGGCCAAGGAAAGGGGAGGTGGATTCGGTTTAACAGGAGAGAGTTGGTTTAAGGTAAACTGTAATGGATGGGAAGGGTTGGAAGGCACAAAAGACGAGGGGAGTCATATTATGCCCCATTAGAGTTGAGGAGGCAACACCTCTGTTCTCTTATTGGTTAAATGTTGAAAACAGGGTAGAAGTATGTAGAAATATGAGAAATTGCACAGGAAACACAAGAAAGTTTGCTTAATAGAGAGGAAGAGGAAGTTGACATATGCTTGAAACGAGTATATGATCCTCAGTAAATTAGATCTTGGAAACAGAGAAACACACATAAATGGAGTATGTGTAAAGGGAGATTTTGAATTTGCTGACCTCAAAGTGTGGTTGTGTAGCGAGCCTCATACCTCCACGCCTCATGCTATAATATTAATACCACATGCGCCGAGACCATATGAACCTCCACCTCCCTTCTCTCTCTCACTCTTTCTCTCTCTCTCTCTCTCTCTCTCTCTCTCTCTCTCTCTCTCTCTCTCTCTCTCTCTCTCTCTCTCTCTCTGTGGAAATGTAGACCATCCTATGAACCCCACAACCTGACAGCCCCAGCATGGAAGCCTCCAAGGGATAATCCAACATGTGGCTGCATATGATATTACCTACAAGGAGCAAGGGGCTTTGCTGGATGGGATTTGTTGGGATATCCTGAATGAAAATTGGGGAAGTGGGGAGATGTACATACCCTAGTAACTGGGATAAATTGTAAATAGGTGGGCTCAGCGGAGTAATCAGGTATTACAGGCAGTTACAGAAGTGGGGTCTTCATCTTGGTAGACATTTTACAAAGAATGGAGCTACTTTGGGTCTGTTTTCTGAAATTCTATTGTTTCTGAAACTTTCTTATTAATGGGGTTTAGAGGTAAGAATGGAGAAAGTGAGTTATTTTAAAAATGTGTGTCATATCATGGCCAACATAATTAATCCTTGTGGCATTATAATGTGCAATGTATAATGTATGGGCTAGTATTTTGAAGATTAAGATTTCATTATATTAATTTTAAAAGATAAGAAAATGGTAGGACAATACAGTGGCCACTACATGCTGCTCCAAAAACCCTATTTGACCCTAAAGCTTCAATATAGACAGTTGTGAGAGTAAATGAATATCTATCTATAAATAATTTAATGAATATCTATATTATATAAGACAGGGATATTATTGAATATGAATACATTATTTGGAATTAACATATAATTAGTTGTACAATAAGTTGTATAATAAGATACAAATAAGAAGCACACTATTTCTTAAAAATAGGACACAACAAAAAGCTGTGCAAACGGGAGGTTGTTACTTTTGAGTAAGCAGTCAGGTATGAAGCGCATGAGGGAGAGTGACTGGTCAGATATGAACCGTGTGAGACAAAGAAAGATCACATTAATTAATGTAAACGTACGTTGCTGTGTCATGCGTTTACAAGGTCCATTCATTCATCCGAAGGAACTGCCTGTTCGAGGCTGTAAGAAATGTTCATAAGAAAATATTGCAGATGTAAACAAACAAAAATAATCATTGCATAACTGGAGTGAGATTAAAAAGGTTCTGGTATATAGATGAGACCAATTATAAACTTCCCAGTGTTCATATTTAATTAAAAATTTTAAAAACCTTCCAGTGTAAGCCACAACTTTAATTCTGAATATAGATACAGATCTGTATATTTTTGCATTACACCCGTAAAATTTTCTTGGGTTTTGTTGGTTGTTTCCTTTTGATATTCACAATTTATTACCTCAATTACAGTTACACAAAATACAGTATAAGCACATTAATGAAACAATTTAATATAGAACAAATGAGATAAATACACACATATGTTCATTAATGTTTTTATGCATTGTATTCATCATCATGCTAAGTCTTTACAATCTGATAAATGCTGGCTTATGTCACTCTCATTATGTGTTTCAAGGATCTGCAGCCAAGGACACTCAAGAGTTTCATACAGGGTTCAAACCGAACAACTTTGGCACCTCTTTTCTCAGACTGACCGGTGGTCATGTGATATCATCAAGCAATCAAATAGTCTTGCACAATCATTAACTGATTTCGGATGAAAAATGAGATACTCTGTTATTTATTTAGTCTAATGTCACAAAAAGTCTGAGAGGAAAAGATGCGGTTTTGTGTTTCATAATTGCACTGTTTCCAATGTTAATGGTGCAATTGGATTAAATTGTGAACCCGGGACTACTTTTGTTTGAGTAAATTGCAGTGGTTGGAAAAAAAATGTACATGTCTTTGAAAATTCTGAGGAATAGATGATTATATATAAATGTCCTGCAGAGCAGAATCACAAAACACAGGCAAAACATGCAGATATCCACAGATGAGGGTCAAATGAATGTAAAACATGGTGGCTCTGTTATGTTTTGGGGCATTTGGCATGGTTTGTGCCCACCTGCCCCTCAGTGGGAAGGGTCACTACAAACAAGTACAACGAACTGATCACCTTTATCCTGTGATAAAACAGTTCTATCCTGATGGGAGTGGTCTCTTCTAGGATCCTCAGGGCACAAGGGCTCACTGAATGGTTTGATAAGTATGAAAATTAATAATCTAAATAACATGCTATGACCTTCACAGTCACCAGATTTCAATCTAATAACACCTAGTGGAGATTTTGGACTGACGTGTTAGACAGTGCTTTTCATCATTAAAACAACAGTTTTGGAAGAATGGTATACATCTCTCTGGTACAGTCCCAGAAACTTGTTGAAAGTATTCCAAGGCATATTGAAGCTGTTCTGGAGGCTTGTTTACAGTATGATTATTTACAGTATGTTGGTTTTTTCACCTGTCTTTATATGCTGTGTGTGTGTGGGGGGGGGGGGGGGGGGGGGGGGGGGTTTCATATGTGCTCCTCTTCATAAAGAGGGAGGACAGCTAAAAATCCACTTGTGACACAACTGTAGACCTGTAGTCTGTGTGGCAGCAGGCCCATGGTGTGATGCAAGTGTACAGAAAACACTGGAGGCAGGCAGTGAGGGCCAACCACTGGGCTAACACACTTACTGTCTCTGCCATGTGTTTCCTCCCTCAGCTCCCAGCCCTGCTTCCAATTACAACACAGACAAAACAAACATGAAACAAATGTCATTTCTCACAGTAGATTGAAGGCCATTATACTTGGCGCTATGTTTTCTCATTCACTCATATGCTATGAGTTTGTTTGGGATTTTCTTTTTCCATGATTATTATTACAACCTTGCATGTTAATGATTATAGGAAGAAGGTCAAATAGGCAGCAGCTTATGGGCTTTAAAACAAAGCATTCAGTAAATGGTGGGAAAAATAGACATAACATACACTTATACACCATAACCATAACATACAACGCATTGTCTAAATTAAAATACAGTGGCAGAGCAGAGATATTGGTGGAGATGCAGAATCACCAGGGTAACCAAATTATATATTGGCATCTCTTTTTAGGTGTACCCCAAAGGTTTACCTGGCAGCATTGTCTGGGCAAGGGGGTTTGTGAAACGCAATACAATATGCACATATGAGCTCTATTTTTTTACATTTTACTTCTTTGGGACATATGTGCTCTGCTGTGAGTTTGAGTGATTCACTTCTCATCCTCAATAGAAAGCAAGTTCAGCACAGTGAGTGATTCTTATCCTCAATAAAGAACAGTATTAGCATTATTTATGAGTACTGTCTTTTATTGTCTGGGAGTGCACTGTCAGGCAGTGTTAAACACTTTGAATGATTTTGGAATATTCCACTTTTATTGAATAACTTGGAGGTCCAGAATGTAAAGCAGTAGATCAAATGGTTACCTACTGTATATTCCCATGGTTCTATGACAATGTCAGGACACCTTGGTTGACGGGAATGACCCGAGTATGAATGTGCCTTAGCAGGGACCTTTTATAGGCTATTTATATGAGATCAAGGTGATAAGGTAATGACTTGGTTATTTCTACTCAGCAAGAAAATAAAGGAACCAGTCCTCCTCTTAGTCTCTGAACTATAGTTACATACATAACCACGCAATTCTACCACCCAATTTCCAAATGTTTACATACTCTATGTAAAAAACAATTGCACTCATGATCAAAGCTAAATGGATAAATGGATATGGATGTCAAATCTCTAGAAAACATTGTAGGTATACAACAATAAAAAGGCAATAGTGAATCTTCTGGGCCAGTACTTTGTGTGCAGAAAAATCAGAAATTACATTGTCATACCCCAAATACTAAATCTTCCCATACAGTACAGACTGCCTAATTACATTTTCCATTTAGCTCTTTGGAAGGTTTGAGCCTATAAGAAGCAAATACGGATACAAACAGATATTTGGATGGGAAAAGGCACTTACATCCTCATGCAGTCACAGAAAGATATGCATTCCATTGCAAGATGGAGTCACTTTTCCTCCCACATTATTCACTATTAAGTAAACCCACAGAATAGGTCGAAAGTTTATTTTGCTGTTATAGTTAGATTTTTTTTTCTTAGTTTGATTTCATTTGTAACTGTTTGAGCTTGCTATATATGTTATATTCTGTGAAATCAATCTTAGTTAAAAATAATAATTATTATTATTATTATTATAATAAATAAAAAATTTTACTTCATTTTTCATGACAGTAACGAAAGAAAAATGCCTCATAGTGCATGTCCTGTAATACCATCAGATCACATTTTGACCAGTGTTGCCAAGTTAGTGACTTAGTTGCTTGATTTGGTAACGTTTTACACCCTTGATACATGTCTCCAGCTCACATCAATGCTATTAGTTGTATGAGCTGAGAGAGCAGGTTTGGTTGGCTCACCCCCAGGGTGTAAAACATGGCTAAGCTGTGCATGTGCTAGTCTCCCTACCCAATGACCAACCACTGCCATTGTTCCAAACAGCCAATCACCGATCACCATTGTATGCCCCCCCCCCCCCCCCCCCCCACACACACACACACTTTGTGTACGTTGTTTTAAAATTTGCTCTTGGCTGTATTTACTAGTAATAAAACTGAGTTATTCCACACAGAACCATTTCTGTTATGTGCATTTCCCAACGTCTTACTATCACTGCTTTTTTTATTTAAGAATTTTTTTATTTAAATACATAAATAGTTGGTTTGATTCTATTTTGTAAATACATAAAAGGGTTGTGTTGTAACCAAAGATGACATAATAACTTACAATTACTCTAGTATTAATCTATTATTTTCTTTTCTGACAAAATTCAATTCTATCCTATTCTTCATGTAACACCTTTTTTTGATTTGCAGTCTATGATGGTATATGGCATCATCTGGACATTACTGGATTACATAATAAGGGGATCATTTGGAAAAGCCTTGTGTGGGCATGGACTTTTTGAGCATGCATTAGCTACTTTTCCCTCAAAAGACTGTAGAGCACTGGGTTTAACACTGTGCTCTGGCTGACCAAGCTTTCTCTTTCTCTCTAGAAAAAAACTAGCACTCCTATTTTGAGGGTTTTTATAGACTTGGTAGTGAATAATTCTTATGAGCAATAAAGAAATAAAGAAATAATAATAATAATAAACAAGCAAGTACAGTGTATGCATTCTGTTTCTAATGGAAAGTTTAAGAAAGAGGGTTTAGGTTTGATATAAAATAATCAATCCCTCCATGATTTCGTGACTTTGCGATCACAGAAATGAACACAAAATCAAGCAACATGTGCAATATTCTCAAGCAACCTCAGATTTTCCTCATGGCTTTTCCTCATGGCTTCCTCATGGAATTTCCTCATTTCCTTTGGCTGTAAATTTCAGACAAAAAAAAAAAAAAAGAATAAAAACAAAAACATTGTGAAATCCTGTACTGACTGATTAATGCATCTTTTCTAGTATGAATATTAGTGCTGGTATTTTGGACCTGAAATGTACTTTTGTGCTACACTGCACATTTCTGGAAACATCTGTATGATAAATAGTCTTATTAGTAAATAAAACCTGTGTAAAGAAAGAAATACTCTAGGCAATTGCACATACGTTCGGTGAACTACATGTACAGCCCTATTCATAGGGGTGTTATAATAATTTTTAAAAATGAAGAACAAAAATGGCATGATTGATTCTTGGTTTAAAATCCTGTACAACAGGAAAAGCTTGAGACCTACAGTAATACCCCTAGCTAGGGGGTGGTTAACTACTGATGTTAATGACACTGCCAAAGACGCTATTATGACCATGTCAAATTAGGTGTTCAGATGTGTGATCAGTGTTGACCACCATTATCATCAATTCGCTCCTTTCATCTTCTTGGGTGCAGGCATGACCAGATGAGCACACATCCAGTCTCTCTCTCTCTCTCTCTCTCTCTCTCTCTCTCTCTCTCTCTCTCTCTCTCTCACACACACACACACACACACACACACACACACACACACACACACACACACACACACACACAGTGTATCAGTGCCTCTGATCTGACCACAGATGTAATCTAGCATTTTGCAACCTGCCATGAAATTGCCCCATTATAAATGTGACACATGCTAAAACATGTGTGCTGACTTTAAAGGGGGTATTCTCTCACATACTGCATCACATCACTATTAGTCATGTTTAACTGATGCATGATTGATTTGATTCTGCAATGCATGTGCCATCTATACTTGTGTCAGATTGCATTTTTATATAGCCAGCTGCATAAATTTAGCCGTTATACATTTTGATTTATTGTACGTAGTGTATTGTTATTGGAGGTGCCTTAATTGAAATATTAAAAATCAGGCTGAGACACTAACAAATTGCCCAGTGCAATTGGCTGTGACCGGCTGTTGAAGCTTTAGTTGAAGGTAATCAATCCAATTGAGTTTTAGTAAGGTGAGAACATCCCAGACCCCCTCTGGAAAAAAAAGGCATTAGTATGGGTAATTAATCATTTTATTAGCCAAATATGTGGCAAGACCAGCACTTATTGCTTCCCATTATATCAGACCCCACCATGACAATATTAGTCGACAGATAGAGATTGATTATAGGTATGTGCGTATGTGCGTATGTGTGTGTGTTTGTGTGTGTGTGTGTGTGTGTGTGTGTGTGTGTGTGTGTGTGTGTGTGTGTGTGTGTGTGTATACAGTATGTATGTGTGTGTGTGTGTGTGATGTAAGCACATGTGCAAATCAATGGACCTGACATCTGGCACTGTGTTGTGTTATTAGAGCCAGAGGGGTGTCTGCATACTTCAGGGACACAGGAGCCGCTATCGTGTGCCGACTTCTCATCAGAAAGAGATTTATAGATTAATGGGGAAAATGGCAAATGCTTCCACATGGGCTTCTGTGTGGCTCGACTTCACTGCGGACAATCTCCTCCGGGTCCCCCCTGAATTTCCTCTTTAAGTAATTGAAGATTAGATTGAGAAATGTATTCTATGGTAAACACACACACACACACACACACACACACACACACGTATATGCACTCACACACACTTTTCTTTTCACAAAAGATTTCATATGTTGTTCAGTGCATTTTTTTTCTCAGTGTGTATTATATTACTGTTACACTATCAGGTTTCTAACTTAATCGTTCATTTACTGAACTTTAAAATGAGGCCATATGATTCCATGCATCAATGCCATGTACAAAAATAATATAGCAGGTATAATACATCTAGTCTATAATTTTATCATACCTTATGAGATGATAGTGTGCAGTTATGTAGGCTGAGTTATTAATTAAAGCATTAGGTAGCTATGAGTGACACTTTTCATCTTTAATGAATTGATAAAGAGTCTCTTAAATGAGTAATTTATTACCTTCATAGCCCTCTAACAAAACACTGACAAGCTTTCAGCTTTCCCCTAACTAAACTCCACACGAGCAGCTCTATTCCTGCTGGGGGTGGAGCTGAATTCAGTTCCAGAAAAAATGAACAGAAACCTGAAAACAAAGACACTTCAAATGATCAATTCTACCTTTTGGGTACAATCTTCATTTCAGCCCCAATTTCCCCTCATGTTGTGACTTTACAACACTGAGTATTAATTAGGTTACTGTTCAGAGATGGGAAGAAAAGAAAGTGTATAATGGAGAGCGGAGAAAACAGCATTTTGTATTTTGCGAAGTAATTTCATTTAATTTCATGAAGCACCATTTTGCACTGTGAAATGTCACATTGGGGCAAGTTTGGAGCCAACAGTGGACCATCTACTGAAAAGGCGCATTAAAATGGCACGAGCCTGCTGTAGCTGATGCCAACAAACAAACAAACAAACAAACAAACAGCAGGTGACCCGAACACACCTGCAGCTCATTATTCCACCGCATGAGCCGCTTAACACAGCGCAGGTGCAGAGCGTCTGAACATGAAGCGCACACAACTAAATTCACAACACAATTCACACACTTGCCTATACTCACGTATTAACTCAAATGAAAGGAAATAAAACATAGACAGACACAGGCCTATGTTTAAACTCTTTAGAACAATAAATACACATTCAATTATCTTTATTTACCCCATATTGGGTGCGAGAGAAAGAAACCTAGCTACAAAACCATACAGAAGAGATATAACACGATTTAAAAACACTCTACTCCTACACATACTTCACCTTTTTGTGCTCTGTGAGATATGCGGTTCTCGGTTTTAATTAATGTTGCGCCAGAGTGGTCCTCTTAGCAAATGATGACAAATCACGCATCCTCTTAACTTTCGCCAAATGCTTTCTGGCAAAGATATGCATCAAACATTACTGGGATGTTTGGCCTTTTTTTCTCCCTCTTCACTTAGGCAAAGGTTAAGCGGGTACCGTGTAAGGCTGTACTCAGTATAAACAACATCCATGTAGTTAGAGTGGCCAACCATTACTCAACTATAACATAAACAAATAAGGCTTTTCTAAAGAATAGAAGGACTTGAATTGATGGACGTGCACAGAAAGTGTAAGACAAAGTGATAACTTTAATCTTAGCATATAGTGCAATTAAAACAAATAGAGCTCAACTATTGAGGATGGACGCTGGATGCCCTTTGATATTTCTAGCCTATTATGGCTTATATTGCAGAGTGGTCTAGGTACAGATTTTGCATTACCACAAAAAAACTGGAGATAGAAAATTTCATATTGCTGTTCAGAGACAAAAAAAAAAAAAACTGCACAGAATTTACACACAGTTTATCACAATTGTCCTCAACTCAGGGCCACTTGAATTTTTGTTTTGTTTTTTATTGTGCTGTAAACAGGTCGATACTATAATACATGGAGTGAAATTTGTATAGATGATAACAATTGGTAGTTCATGTTCATATTTACTTGTAGAGAAAGTAAATAGGCTAATTTTTTAATTTTTTAATTTTTTTTTTGCCATAAATTTTTTATTGGAAAACTTATTTATTTTATTTATTTATTTTACATATTATAACACCCCATCCACCAACCCCCACCATACCTGGCCCCAACAAAATAATCATAGCCAAAACCAAAAGAAATAGGGAAACAAACAACAACAAAAACCACAAAAAAACAACAAAAAAGCACCTAAAGTAAGATGATTAGTATTTACTGTATACCTTCCCTCAATCCACCTCCAGGGTGCATACATCATTGAAGTAGGTAATAAATTGTTGCCATTTTCACAAAAATGATTCCCCCCTGCCTCTGATGTTATACTTGATTTTTTCAAGTTTTAAGAAGAAGTATAAATCTTTGAGCCAGACTGATAGAGAGAGGTGTTGTCAAGAGGTCCAAGACAGCAATATTCTGCGCCGAGTAAGTAACGATGCAAAAGCCATAACACTAGCTTGTTTATGGTTCAGAGGCTGACACTGAGATGGAACACCAAAGATGGCAATTAAAGGACAGACATCTAGTTTGATTTTAAGAACGTCGGAGACAGTTTTGAAGAAAGAGTTCCAAAAGTTCTGCAGTTTGGGACAGAGTGTAAACATATGACTGAGGTTAAAGGTTGAAAGTGTACATTTTCCACATATGTCAGGAACATTGGGATATATTTTAGCTAGTTTACTCCTAGAGAGGTGAGCCACATTAAATTGTATGAAACTAAGTCTAGCACATGGCGTGATGGTACGTATATTATCTAACGCTCTGCCCCAGTAGTCAATTCCTCAAGCTCCAGGCCCAATTCCTCTTCCCAAGCACTAATGGTTTTTATATTGTAATAATTGTCCTTTGACCAGATCACTGTGAAATATTGCCACCCTTATGAGGATTCAGCTTGAACACCTCTTCCCATGCAGACTTTGTAGGTATGAAGGGAAACCCAGCGAATAGGGAGGAGACACAATGCCTAATTTGAAAGAAATGGAGTAGAATGTGAGAATGTGGAATCTAAAAAGGAGGGGGGGAAGAGGTGGTTATTACATATAGATGCCATGGTTGAGGACAAGATAGATTTAAAATGACGGCGAAACTGAGAGGTAAATACTACTGGATTATCCATATAGTGTGAAAGGGGTATAGGAAGGGGGAGAACACCATAGCAGGGAGGGAGGTTGAAATACAAGACTTTGCTTCTAAGTGGTACCATGGAAGAGAGGAGGCCTGCACCCAGAGCACCAGTTTCTGAATATTAGCCGCCCAATAATAATACATGAAATTGGACAATGAGAGGCCACCACTTAGTCGAGTCTTTGAAGTAAAAATTTGGAAATCCTGGGAGTTTTTCCTGCCCATATAAAATATGAGATTAATTGGTCTGTATTCTTGAAGAAAGATTGGGTAAAAACAAAGGAATGGACTTAAAAAAGAAGAGGAATTTTGGAAGAATTTCCCGAATTTTTCTACCAAGAGGGGATAATGGTGGAGCTGCCAATCTTTGAAAAGCTGATTTCATGTATGAAATAAAGGGTATAAAATTTGGCACCATTAATGCAAAATAGGAATGGGTGACATTTGAATTTTGAATCCTCCAAATGAAAAGGTATTTCAGTCGGCTTTATTTTTTGGCCAGATTGGTCTGTGGGTAAGCATTCACGCATTTGTAGGTTCAGTTTATACCCGGAAAATTTCCCAAAGTCATCTAATATGCGTAATAACCTAATATTATCTCTGGAATAGATGCAATTGGATCTGTAACATAAAGTAGTAAGTTGTCAGCATATTGGGCTAGTTTATGTTCAATTCCATTGTGAATTATACCCTGAAATACAGGAAGAGATCTAAGCATTATTGAGAAAGGCTCAATTGCTATGGCAAAAAGTAAGACAGAGGACATCCCTGGTGTGTACCCTGTGACAAAGTAAAATAGTCAGATTTAGCATTGTTGGTATATATGGAAGCTTGCGGTTCCACATATAATAAATGGATCCATGATATCAATCCATCCCCAAAGCCGAACTTCTTTAGCACCATGAAAATATATTCCCATTCTATCCTATCAAATGCATTTTCGGCGTCCAAAGAAATGACCACTTCAGAGGAGTTGCTGTTTTGCATTGAATATAAAATTCTAAGAAGAGTATGAATATTAGAAAAGGATTGCCGTCCCTTTATAAATCCGGTTTGGTCCTCTGAAATAATGCTAGGGAGAATCCCCTCTAAATAAGAGGCAAAAAGTTTGGCCAAAATCTTGACATCAACATTGAGGAGGCTAATAGGTCTGTATGAATTACATAATGTTGGGTCCTTCCCATCTTTAAGCAATAGTGTTATAGATGCTTGTCTCTATATGTCTCTCTCTATATATAATGTTTGTGGCAGCGTACCTAGTTCTAAGGATTCTTTGAATACAGCCAGAAGTAATGGGGCCAGTGTAACATGAAATTTCGTATAAAATTCAGAAGGAAACCTGTCCGGGCCAGGTGATTTCTTAGATTGCAATGAATTGATTGAGTTAATGATCTCATTGTCAAGTTCAGATGCCAATAGAGGGTCAACTTTTGGAAAATTTATTAATAAACAAGTAATCGATTTTCCCACTGTGGGGTTAAAATACCTCCATGTAACCATTCTGAACCATAAACTCAGAGAATACCTTTGCCATTGCAGAGCGAGCTTTTGTAACAGTGCCAGATTTGTCCAAAACTGGGTCAATAACACAGTTTAATTCTCCCGCAAATATCAAGAGATGTGTGTTCAAAGCAGGAATTTTTGACAACAAATTCTGAGCAAAAGGAGCGTTATCAAAACTCGGGGCATATACATTCACCAAAACTACTTGCGTTTGTGAAATTTTCCCTTCCAAAATCACATATCTACAATATACACCAGAGATAACTTGATCAGAAGAAAAGGGCACAGTCGTACCTATCAGGATAGAAACTCCACTGGACCTGGAATCAAAATTGGAGTGAAACATATGCGATGTCCAGCGAGCTTGGAGTCTGTGTTGATCCCTGAGACGTAGATGAGTTTCCTGAAGAAATGCAACGTCAGGATTTTGTAGTTTTAAACGTGTCAAAATCTTGGATCTTTTAATGGGACCATTCAGGCCTTTCACATTCCAAGTTCCGAATCTGATCGAGCTTTGAGAGGTTGATATCAGTAGGGGAAAAAAACAACTGCAAAAACAACACAGCATTCCTCCCCACCCCCACTTTACTCTGAACGTCAATTAGCTTCTTCTCTCCATTCCCAAACAATGGAGGCAGTACCCCACAACACTGGAACATCTGATACTTGTAAACCATACCTATTCTTGTTGTGTGACGTCAATCCTGAGCATAAAAGCTACCATATTTACCATGTATCTCAGGCAACCTATAGATTTACATGGAAACTGATAGAGGTGCCCACACCTGCGTAGTTTTACAGTCACATTAAATTGGCTAACTGTCATCTAGGCAGCTTAAGATGGAGGATACCATACATTAAACCACCACTGTGCTTCTTGGGGGCAATCGAATTGAATCCTCTCATCACCGAGGTCTATCCGAAGGCGAGCAGGGTATCTGAGAGAAAACTGCACATTTCTCTCACACAAGCAGTTTCTCACCACAGCGAACGCTGCCCTCCTTTTAGCAATGCTGGAGTTGAAGTCAGGAAAGATGATGACCTTATGGCCCTGATGGAAAAGTTGATTCCAATTCCCGTGTCGAACAACTTTATCTCTGTCGTGAAAGTATTGAAATTGCACAGTCATCACTTTGGGCCTTTGATTCTCACAATCAGCCGAGGGCGCAGGGCCGATACAGTGCGTTCTATCCAGCAATGGAGCAGTTGGAAAGATTTCTGCTCAGAGCACATCCTGGAAAAATTGTGACATAAACGTTATCGGATCGCTCCCTTCTTCTTGTTCCGGAATACCGATAACCCGGAGATTGCAGCGCCGTGAACGGGACTCCAGGTCCTCCACTTTATCGGTGAGTTGTTTGTTAGCCGAATTTAGCATTATCACCGTCTGTTCCAGTGCTATAATGCGGTCACTCTAATCGTTCAGGTGCTTATCAAGCTCGTCAATCCTTGTGTCATCCTTGTGATACAATGCTCAATTGAAAACTCTCAAAACAACTGGAGGAAGAGCTGAGTTAATAGCTGCTTTCACCTGTATTGCAATGGTAGATGTTAGCTCCGCGATCAAAGCGGTGCGAGGTTTTCCAGGTCCAACGGTATCTTGTTGCCATGACTCACTGTCACGCTATGTGAAGATTTAGGTCTCCGTAGTCTTTCAGAAGCCATAAGTCCTTTCTGGTTATAATTGTAAACTGAATAATTGAAAAAAAGACACCAAGTGTCTTAGAAAAGACTCAGGTTGCCTGAAAAGCACAATTAAAAGACAAAAAAGCTCGCTCCACGCCCGTCTTCTCACTCACATGCTCAGCCGGAAGTCAGAAAGTAAGTCTTTACAGCATTTATATTCAAGGGATTTAACTGAATATGAATATACATTATTATACAAACAGATGATGTGTTCTAAACAGATATAAATGCAGACCCCAATAAGTACAGTATTCTTTATTTATTTCTTTATTTATTTATTAGAAAGCTTGTCAGAAAGGCTTACAGGGCATCTGGTTGAGACCAGATGTGTGCATTGGTACTTGGAATCTCACAGAATGCACAAAAACAAAAAAAAAGTCACATGGGTATGAGTCAGCAGTCAGCCATGATGCTCAAATAAAGACCACATTCATTAACATGAACATGCAGCAGTCTTTAGTACCGGCTTGATCAGGGTCACAGTGGTTTAAATAGGGCTACTAGTTTGCTTATATTTTGGCAAATAGAACCATCTAAATTCAATAGAATATATCAAAAATATAATATACAAAAGAAAATTTTAACTGTTTCAGCAGGTATAAAAGACACTCCTGTGTGTATCTCTCAAGTGATATGAGGTTGAGGAACTCTCAGAGACAGAATTCAGTGACCATGCTGACTGGCATGACCACGCTGGCATTTCTACTTCTGAGCTTATTTCCAGTTTTTCCATAGTGGTAGTGTATGTATTTAATTAAACAACAACAACACTTTGTCTACTTCCATTTTATATACAAATACAGATACAGGAATGAATACTTGGTGCACTAAACACATACAGATTCTGTGGCATTGAATTACACTCGTATTATGATTTTTATTTATTTATTTTTAAATAAATGATTGATTGAAGGCCTATTTGTCGAGGTCTATTAATTGATCGTATTCATTGCTGACCCCTTTGTATATTGGTCTGGATTTCACATGAAACTAGCACCTTGCTACAAAACCTATTTTTCAGTAGACAGATCAGTGACCACAGCAATATATTTTTAATTTCAAGGGCAGGTTGGCACAGGAGCGATAAAAAAAAATTGTTTGCTCAGAATGAAGATGTGCATGTAATAGACATTTTCCAAATTCAAAAAGACATTTATGTGCACAGTGGACATGACCATACGTGTTTGTAGATCTTTAATGGTTTTTGTTGCTGTGTAATGGGGTTTTATCTTGGATCGCCTGATAGCTGGGGATGTTTTTTTTTTTTTGATGGAGACTACAAAACACTCTGGATATGAACATTGCCAAAGATAATGTAAATATAAATGTAAATGTAAATATGTACCAGCTCATGACTGTCTTCCTGTTACAAATTTACCCAGCTTATCCAGTGTATTAAGATATGGTTCTCTAATGTTTGGTGTGCATGGCTTTTGGTGTACATTGTTTGGGGTAGGCAAAAATCCCTTCCAAAAAGAAAAAAAAAAGGTTGAACCAAGGAGAGACGGAAAACATGGGAGCATGGATGCTGCAAGCACAGCAAGAAGAGTAAAAGACGAGCCAGGGAAGAAACGGTGGAGAAAAATACCAGGTGAAGAAAGGAGAGAGTGTGGATAGAATGCCAATATATGGACAGGTTAATGTGGTGAAAGCAAAATGTTACAGGTGTATGTGTCAGAGCAAAAGAGTTCACCATGTGGTCCCTGTGTTCTTTACGTTTTATGCTGCAATGTCTCATCTCTTCCAATATTTTGCTCTATACGCTGAAGAGAACGTTGAGTTCCAAGAGCAGAACAGAGCCGCTAGACACTCACTACTCTTAAACACTATAATAACAGTCTTTGTGGTGACATCTGCTTTGACTTAGCCCAAACACTCTGGCACTTAATAAAGCATATAATCAAACTGCTGTATTCAAGACAAGCGAACAAATGTCTGGTGAAAGGAGCGGGAGAATTCCTCGAGATTTTGCTCAAATGTGGTGCAAAGACACCGCGCTAATCTCTGCCCATCAATGAATGTGAAATTCAAACATTACACCCTGCCACATAATATACACTCTCACTCATTATGTCTTTTGCACTTTGTGACTTACTTCAGTCTCAACATTTTTATGCATCGTTATGGCTCCCTCTCTGTTAGCCGTAGTGATGGGCTCAGTTTTGTGGTTGTTACGTTGCATACAAATTGTTTCGAGTCTAGACAGTGATAAGCATTACTAATCCAGTGACCAGACCACTGACTGGTTAAAAACATCTCCACTTCTTCCATGACAGGGCCTAATTTCTTTTGCTCCTTATTGTTTCTATGATGGTGGGAGGAAACTTCCATCAATCCATTTTCTGTACTGCTTATCCTACAAAGGGTCATAGGAAACCTATCCCAAGGGACTCGGGGAACGAGGCAGGAAGACACCGTGGACAGGGTGCCAAAACATCACAGCACAATCACTCAAACACCCATTTACAGACTATGGAAATTTAAAGATGCCAGTGAGCCTACAACGCATGTCTTTGGACTGGGGGAGGAACCCAGAGGAGAACACAAGGGCTCAGGATCAAACCAGGGACCCTGGAGCTGTAAGGCAGCAATGCTACCCACTGTGCTAAAACATCACATTTCTTGAGCTATATTTGTGATACAGTGATTTGTGATTTTCTCATTTTTTGCAACCACAACACTTGGTGTGGAAAGAAAAAATGAGTTTGCAGTATGAACAAAGAGTGAACAGAGGTACAGCAATACTAGTTATGCTTTTTTCTTCTTTTTTTTCTTTTTTTAAATCTTAGTGTTTTTCTCTGGCTGTGAGAGTCTTAATCCTGCTGTGCTGAAATATAAAGCCTGAAACGCTCCCCTTTACTCTTTATTTAAGCCCTCATTCTGACTCCCACCCTAGGAACATGATCCACAGTCATTTTCCCGCACATCCCCGGTGCCTGTTCTCCCCATCACCACCACCACAGTGCTGAACTCAATCATGATCCATTTAGAGTGTGAGTTACAAACCAATATAGCCTTTGATTGCAGTGCAGCGTCAGATCTACAGTCCTTCCAGAGATGGAAACATCCGAAACAAGCCAAGAGGCTTCATATAGGTAACACAGGAACAAATCGGAGTTCTGCAAGGCTCACTACTGAGTCCTCATTGTTTACGAGTCAGCACATTATGGAGGTTTTCCTCTGTTTAATCCACCTGCAAACAATCTTGCCACATTTTTTGCGGAATAGAGCAGAAAGCTCGGCTAACACGTTCAACCCTTTCACCGGATAAAAACAGCATGTCAGTGGGACAAAAAGGGGGGGGGGGGGTTGTGGCCCAGTGAGAACTTTCTTGACAGCCAGATTACAGTCTGTTGCATTTTTGGGGGGGTTGTTATCTGATAGTTTATGACAAGGTAGTCAGTCCATGCATAGCTGAAATGCTTTCTCCTGGGTTAAAAAGCAATCTGACACCATTCTTAAAATTCACATAATTCACCCCCCCCCCCCCCCCCCCCCCTTTCCTTCAAGCTCTTAATGCTTACCAATTACCATGCTAAAAGTTCAAGACATGGTTATTTCTTTCTTTTATTTTTTCTTGCTACAATGGGATACATGAAATCCCTAAACACACTCTTATCCCAATGTATATATACAGAGACTAGTGCGGTTGCAAAGAAAACTTGTTCCTGGTGTTGAGATGTTGAGATATTTCCTGACTTCTTTTTTTTTTTTTTTTTTTTTTTTACAGTTTAATTTTGCTTACTGGAGCTGTGGAATGTATGAAGCATAAATCAAAAGCTCTGAAGGGAATTTGGCAGTCAAAATGGAACAGCTAGAACTATACAAAGATGTTTTAAGGTGAACGTTAACGGTAGGGGTGGGGGTTAAAAGTATAGTGCAACCAAAAAAGATATAAGGAGACATTTTGGTTTTAATTTCCTGGATTCTTGTAACAAAAAAAAAAAAAAAAGTGGATTGCATACATATGCCTGTAGCCTCTATAAGTTCTGTGATCATTGCAGGGATGCACAAGTTCATTGGTATCCATGTCGCCTGGTGTTCATACATATATCTCCTCTTCTGTTGTCTGAGGATTCCCAAACATAAACACACACACTGTCCCAGGGCTGGAGGCATCCTAGATTGTGTACACGAGGAGGCAGGGGTGTGTGAGAACGGAACCTCATAAGGGGTGTGTGTCTGCGAGTCCCTTTGAATAGCCAGGCAGCACTCAATATCAAGTTTGTTTGTTGCATCCCTCCTTGTCTGTGGAGTATGCAAATTGGCAGTGTGTGTGTGTTTTTCAAGGGGTGGAGCGAGGAGGGGGGGTCTGTGGGAAAGTGAGGGAGCTAATCCTGAGAGTTTCATCAGGGTGGAGAAGACCATTCAGTTAGTAACCCCCTCCCTCACCCCCCACCACTACAACTCACCGCACGCCACTTCGCAAGACAAGGACGTGGTGTTTTCTCTTTGTGTAGAAGTCACCCCCCTCCTGCGTATACACACAAACACTTTAATGCTGAACACCTGTTTCTGCACACACACACCCCAGTGATGTGCAGACATCCCACGCTCCCCGTCTACTGGGGGCCACACAAAGAGCTTCTTTATTTTATGGATAAGCCAAAAACAGTAACATCATATAAACTAATAAATCAGGAGTTTGGGAATCATACTATATGGTTGAATATGAGCAAACCTATGGTGGTTTATTTCATTGTCTGTGCTTAACAAATGAATCCATCACTTGAAGACTGACACTTGTTTCAGGTTGGAAGATGAAGGAAGTCTAGGAAATGGTTCCTAACAGCTACGTGTGTATGTTCAGGCCTCGTCTCAGTCCTCTAGTCCGCCTTTTCCTGATTTCTCCAAGGGCACGCAGTTCTGCTCCGAGCTCGGTGTAGCGACTCATGTTTCACATGAGTCTTCCAGTGTTCCCTATTTAAAACAAAAGCAAACACACACACACATGCACACACAAATCTGAACCTCTCCTGCTGCCCTGCAAAACATAATCGGCCCAAACAACACTTAACTTCATCAAATCACCAAGAGTGGGCCTTGATAGTAAATAAAACATCCTTGGGAAATATGTTGGCTGCATTAAGAGCCAAATACCCTTATTATTGAAGACAGATGTTTATTTAACAAGCCAATTTTTTTTCATTATTTTTTTTATTTTTTATAAATGGCATAATGATAACCATTATGTATTTGAGATAATTTTATATCATCATAGCACCATATTGTTTGGTTTTATACCCAAGGAAAGTGTTCATAGCCAGGTGCTGATTCCGGCCTAACTGCAAGGGTTCAGGAGGACTTTGACTTTCATGTTTATCCAACATGGCACTCGTTGAGGCCCAAATGTTATTCTCAGCCCTGAGCATGCTGGATTATAAAGACCTGTCCTGTGGCACCAACTACAGCCTGCAGTGCTGCTGGCTTATCTCTAACACACACGCACACACACACACACACACACACATGCACATGCACATACACGTCTTACTTTTTTCTGAGGACCTTCCACTGAAAAAATTATTAAATTATATATATATATATATATATATATATATATATATATATATATATATATATATATATATATATATAAACTGCAGGATTTTTCTTTTTTTTTTTTTTTGTAAATATGAGGTCTTGCTTATGGGGACCAACCAAATGTCTCCGCAAGTTCAAACCTGTCAGTCCTCACACACTCACGTGTGTATTTACAGCCATTCAAAGTTAGTGTTGTTGTTCTTCCTTCTTATTTAATAACTAACCTGCTAAATAAGTCATATATTAATGACGTCACAACTCAGGAAAACAATCAGAATCATGCCCCAATGTGAAATTTGGTCTTTTCCCATTTCATCTGCATACCCAGTGGTTCTGTTGTGCTTCAATAACTATCTGTAATGCTTTGCATGTAACCTTTTCCCAACATTTCAAAGACTGTTTCAGGCACATTTCAGACATAATTGATGCTTTAGTTACTCAAAGTAGGTTATGCTTGGGGCAGCCAGTACACAAAATTACACAAGTGAATGCCAGCTGCATAATTTCTTCTATTTTCAGCACAATTACTTTATATTCAAATTGTGATCATTAAAAAAAAAAAAAATAAAATCAAACATCACAGACAAAAAATAAATGACGAAAACAATCTGTGTTGTAGCATAGCTCGTTTTATTGTTTAAACAGTTTTGCATAGGAAATATATCCACTTCCAGTAATTGACTGCAGTAAAAACAGCTGCTAGCAGTATAGGCTGGATATAACAGTAACAATCACAAAAAAGTCAAGCATTATTTACACTCATTTTTAATCTTGTGGCAATTTTATCCCCTACATCAAATGCAGCTAGCTTAAAGGCAATGCCTACCATTTAGCTGTGAAAACTGGGGAAAAAACAAAAGCAAAAAAAAAAAAAAAAAAAACCAAGATCTTCACTGTACAGTCTCTTGAAGGATACCTGCATTTCCCGAACGGTGAATAAAACAAGTCTTTAAAGTATTCTATGATGTACATTCAGGAATTTACATTGCCTTTTGCATACATCTGTGGTGTTACTACATTCACTAAAGGCTGATACAACCTTAAAAACCTTTGTTAGTGTTGTTGATGTCATGTTACAAATGCATGGCTCAAAAAAAAAAAAAAAAAAAAAAAAACACGCCATTTTGAAAAGGGTGTAAAAGTGCCACAAGACCTGAAAGAAATCAACCCTGCTGTGGAGCTGGCAAGCATCTTTTTTTTTTTTCTTTTTTTTTTATCTACTGTAGTTCTAAGTGTAGCATTGACAATCTAAAGAAACACACTGCCCGACTATTTATTTAATCTCATCAAAGAAATATCGAGAGACCAGGGCACTCCATTCAATAGGACTAAAATATTCAAAAATGAACAGAGCACGAAAACACTTAAAATGGACACATCACATAAAACCTGGGGGGGACAAAAATAAAAACAATAAGATAAAAATACAGGAAGAAGCAACCCACACATTCTGTTTCGACTGTTTTTTTTTTTTTTTTTCTACATTTCTAATTTTTCCCAAAGAAATTTCAATCAGTGTTGTTTTTTGTTTTTTTTTATGTACAATGTGAAGTCCACTGAGACTGTGAGCTGGAACAGGCACTGCTTAACATATATATATACTGTATATATTTTTTTGTCTTTTTTTATTTTTTTGGTAAACATCTCAAAATATGCTGGTTTTTAATATGTTCCTGTTTATGTCTACCTGATGTTCATTCATGCCATTGGAAATGCCCTTGGAAAACAGAACTGAAGAAATGGACTGAAAGGTTCTCCTGCCTTTCCCTGTGGTAAATCCATATTCAGGTGAACTAAATAAAGATATTGCGCGAGCGCCATTAGCACCTCCTTGCATAAGGAAAATACTTGTGGCCTTCTCAGTGTCCATGAGCATGGCTTTCATAACTAACTCTACATGTAATACTTAACTTTAACCAGGCCATCGTCTCATATAATGTAATACATGTAACGCTATGAAAAATCTAACTTCTTGACAACAAACTGATTAAAAAAAAAATCGTAATAATAATAACAATCAGCCCTTTGAAAAGGAATGAAAAACAAATCTAAAAATCACTATTGAGACACAAAAAGGTAGAAATTGACCAGAACTCCTCTCATAAGCCTCATAACACTGTGTGCTGTGGTGAGCGACACAATCAGTGAAATTAGATGGAAGTATACAGGCTTGAAATCTGATGATACACGCAAAACCATACACCAAAAAACAACAAGGCTCCAATGAGAGGGCTAGTGGGAACTGCGCAAAGTGCAAATGCTCAGCTGTTTGCCAAACTCTCCTCTGTGCTAACGACATACACGGGTATCTGTGGGGATGCACAAAGGCTCCTGGGAGTTAGGATTCTCCCAGTACTGACCTTATCCTAACTACACGATGAAGTGATTAACGTTACTTAACATAGCAGTCACAGCCCACAGTGAACACATAAATACTGTGAAACGAACATGCTTAAATGTCAGCTTCAGCTTGGTATGTGATAGAAAAGTTCTAAGGTCTCGTCAGAAACCAAATGATTCACTGTATCGTGGATGTGGATGACACTGACAACAGACTGGAATCAGGTGCCTTTTTAAAGGGATGACGATTTCCCTATTTGGCCCTAATCAGCAAAACCGTTATTTCCTTTTCTTTTTTTCTCTCTCCTCATTTCCGCTGTCGCATAATCAAGTCACACAATCGAGATCCACTCTAACAGAAACAACACGCCAGGTTAATCTACATGAAGCACAACAAAATGACCTTCATCATTTACTTTTAAACATTTACACGCCAACGTAGGAATTGACCTCCACGACAAAGTACAACAAATTGAATTAAAACTCATTCTGATTCATACGGGCAGCTAGAGTTGTACCTCGAGTCCAGATTCCAAACAGTATTGTTGTAGCCTTTGTGTTGTTGTTGTTTTTTTTGTTTGTTTTTACAATAAAAATTCATATTAAGCAAATTTGTTAAGTGTATAAATTTAGCTTTTTACAAATATGGGTAAAGAGAAAAAAAAATACAGTGTACAAACTTTTGTCTACAAGGCAAGCATTTGAATAGAAAGACCCTCATTTTTCCTTACTGCGTGGAGTCAGAGTCGGCCAGACACACACCCTGGCACACACTCGCACCAACACAAACAACCCAGCTAGCAGAGCAACATTTAACCACTACGGACTACGAGACTATTGCTATGACTAGTGCTAGGACTCACTGATGACCAACTCAAATCAGGTGCCTTTTATAATTATTTTGAGAGAACAAAATATTACCCTTCACAACATGAATTTAATCATGAATTCTTTTCCTATTGTTTTTTTTTTTTTTTTTTTATGACACATATTCACATCGCAAACTCTAGGTCTCACTCTAACCAAAGGGGAAAAAAACAACCAACCAACCAACCAACCAAACAAACAAACAAACAAAAACATTTTACTTTACATTTACAATTCAACGATTCATAGTCTTAAAAAGTTCTAAAAATTTGATTTTTCAAAATGATGTGGGCTTATTTGTACAATTTCAAAAGAAGGGGCGGCAAATTCATTTATATGTCGAAAACATTTGCTCTTTCAAAAGCAAGGGTAAAGAAAAACATTATTACAGTGTACAAACTTTTGTCCAGAAGGCAGGCAGTTGAATTTAAAAAAAAAAAAAAAAAAAAGACGCTCGTTTGCTCGTCGTTTGCTCTTGCAGTGTCAGCGTCACGCACTCTGCCACACACTCGCACTGACAAACATGGTTTTACAGAGCTGCCAGAGCAGATCCTATCCACTGAGGACTACCAGAGACTAATCCCATCAGTATGGCCAACACAGTGACCCACAGCTACAGCCGTCTTCACTGTTTTAAACACGCCTACAAACAATACACTGCCATCAGTCTGGGGGAAATGCACTTCAGTGGCACGGCTAATGTCCAAACGGCTGCAAAGCACTTCGACTTTCTCAAATGTGATAAGGATAAAGAAAAAACAAAACAGGGACAGCAGTGCACGTAAAATGGGGTGGCTTCATTTTGTTCATTCCCCCCACCCCCACAATAAGAACAAGCACGTTTGTGAAGGAGGAAAGAATGAGCTTGACTTGAGTTTTTCTATCCAAACAAAAAAAAAATTTTATTTTTTTTTTACATTTTTTTTTTTTTTTTGAGGACATGGTTAGACAAAGATCTGTAATGATTTCAGGTCTGCTGTAGAAGAACAAGTAGAAGTACGAAAACAGCAGAAATGCTGAAAGATATGTTGTACAATACAAAGAGTAAATCCAATGAGTGATAGCGATATAATGCTCTGTGACGCATTATGCCTGAGTTACTGTTCGTGAAATAGTTCATTTGAAAGGGCACTGGAGGTGGATGATTGCCTAGATGCTGTATAAGTGCTCAGCGTTTAAATCGCAGTGGTCCTCGAGACCGAATGGAGACTGCATAAGGCCCTTCCTCTGAAGTCTGTAGTTCATCACAAGTAGAATATAAAACAGTTCATGAGTTCATACTGTGTCCCCGAACCTGCCTGACATCCTCATAAGGCTAAACCTGGAATTTATCTCCAGGATAAAAGAAAACAATTTCTTTTCTGATTGTAAAAAGATTTAACACGCAATTATAGCGTGGTGATTGTAATGCATTTCATAACAAGTCACTTTTTTTTTTTTTTCATAAAAATTTAAGGCATCTACTTTTGTACTTGCATATTGCTACTGATAATATGCAGAACCAAATGCTGAAGAATCGTCTTCACAGCTTTCAAGTTAGAGTACCGGCAGTTAAATGTGGTTTAAAAGATGCTGTGAGTGGACAGAGTGAGTTCACAGGCAATTATGCAGAGTGTTGGATAATGTCCATAGTCCTCGTTGGATGAAAAATCTGAGCTGGGGATGAATTTGATTCCGCTCAATGTAACTTTGTACACGGAAACGTGTCCGTTTGAAATCTAATTCTCGAAATTTCCTTGATGATTGTCAGTCTCAAGTCAAGCTTTCTCTCCTCTGAAAATGAGCCATTTCCAGGAGTCATGCTAGCACCCCAGTGTGAAGTAAAAGAAAAAAAAAATAGTCGGTTAGTCACAGTAAGCAGACCAGTGACTTTGCAGCCGTATTAGACCGAACGATGCATGCTACAAAGTGTAGACGAAAAAATAATTACTCCATTCACAGAGAAAACGAAACAAAACTATCCTCGCATGCGCCTCTCCATCTTTCAATACACTCAAGGAAAAAAAAAAAAAAAACAAAGACCTTGTCACACACTGCATAGAAAGCAGTTCCCACTTTGGTCAATTAAAAAAAAAAAAAACGGAAAGTAACAACAACATCAACAACAACATTAACAATGATAACATCAACAAAATAAATGTTTACACTAGTTGTATCTCCATACTAGCTTCTAATCGACATAGCTAAAAGCACTACCTACATAGGCAAAACTTGGTATTGCATAATTCTTATAATTCTGGACCCCTCCCTCCCCGATAATGACTGGAAGATGGAAAAAAAAAAAAAACCAACAACACCAAAATACTGAAAAATAATGCTGTTTGATTATAAACTTTAGAACAGCAACTATACACAGCCTTGATATGCACTGTAAATGTGAGCGAAAGTAGTAAATGAAGCTAAAAATCAACAATGACACAATTTCATCCAGAGTACAAAATATTTCTTATCATAAAAATGTTAATTTTTTTTTCTAAATCGGTAATAAATGCAGCAAAAACAAGTGTAGTGATGTTTTCTATATTCAAAGGCAAGGCACGTAATGTGGACTATATATATTCGTGCAAATTAAGATTATTGGAAAGATTACTTATATAAATATATCTGATTGGAGAGGCGATGGCATTGGGACTGTCATGAACAATTGGAGATTTACGGGACTACAACTCTCGAGCTTCACCAGACTGGGCATAAAAGAAGCACCATGAGACCTAGCCTCACCCTGCAGGTTAGTGTTTAACTGAGTGCAGATTTAACACATAACAAACACCCACACATACACACAAACATGCGCGCACACACATTTTCTCTTAAATTACTTCACCAGCCTGCGTTCCTCGTGTTTCTTGTAATATCACAATGTAAACAGTAGCTTTATAAGCTAATGGCCCAAATGAAAATGCACACTAGATAGGTAGGGATTACATAACAAACAATAAGCCATTTTATACACGCCGTGTGTTTGTGTCTTTTCGCCTTTTTAAGTTTCTGTTTGTCATTTTACATAATAAATTAAAGAGGAAAAAAAAACAAAAAACTACCCGAGTACTTGGGTACGGCTCAAGATAAGTGCTGTTTTGTTCGTGTTCAGTTCTGCTCAGGTAAACGTTTACTGTCAATGACACTTCCCCACTCTCAACTTTCCACCGTGTTCATATTTGAGGATGCAATTAATTTTTTTCTCATTTAAAAGTGAACTTAAAACAGTTACTCCCCCTTCCTTTAGAGTCCTAGGGCAGACAGACTATGATAGCTTCCCTTCAGTTAAAAAAGAAATCATTTGAATTGCACTTGCCTCATATGAGATATTTTCTTCTTCTTCTTTTTTTGTCCATTTTTTGTAAATCCTTTGTAAAGGATACATCAAGAAAATTCACTGGGGATGTTTTTTCACCTAGTAATACAGGTCTTTTTGTTTTCACTATAAAAAATTCAGAGTTCTTAACTCTTAAGAGTAGATATTAACCTTTAGCTCTAAAGGAAATACAAATCCAAGATTGACAAGATTACAGATACCAAAAGGTGCCTTTTCAACATGGAAAAAAAAAAAAGAAATTTTGAAGGCAAACAAAAACAAAAAAGTCTTAATTGCTGAGTTTTGTTCCTATGGACATGTAATGATGTGGGTTGAGCCTTCTTTGATAGGTCAGAATTGGAGCCTGCATTATAAAAAAAAATGTTTAAAGTCCAGCCAGCCAGCCTTTGTGTGCCTCTCCTTCTACACTTGCTCAAAAACCAAGCCTAGAAATTGTGACATAAGAATGAGAAGAAAAAAAAAAAACACTACAAGAGACTAGCATGTCATGCAAAACATTAAGGCATCTAAAAAAAAAAAAATTTTGTATGGTAAATATCACAGTATGTCAGTTGAGGGGCCTTCTTACACAATGACTGACTGGCATGGAGAGGCTCGTGCCAGCTTTGACCCAAACCCACTCTCCTGTTCTAGGGCAAAGTCCTTCAGTGGGAGGGACAAAAGTCAGTGGAGATTGTGTAAGTGCTGCTTGCTGGTTTGTCCACGGACCTGTCACTCCAGAGTCAAGGCTTGGCCCCCCCGCTTACACCCCTCAGTTGCTCGTCTCCGCCTGAAGAAGGGGCTCACCAATGATGTTTATGCTGTAATTCTGGACATTTGTTGGCAGAATCTGAGTCCCGTTCGACACTTGGAATGGAATTAAGCTCGCCCAGGTACCAGGACTGTGGACATACAGAGAGAGAGAGAGAGAGAGAGAGAGAGAGAGAGAGAGAGAGAGAGAGAGAGAGAGAGAGAGAGAGCAAAGTGTAAAGAGCAGTGGAACAGACATATCAGACATATCAGAGTCGACTTGCCTAAAAAATGGAATTGGAATTATTATTACTATTATTATTACAACAACAACAACAACAACAACAACAACAATAATAATAATAATAATAATTACAATAATAATTTAAGTAAATTCTTTAACAGTAAAACTCAGAGCCAAGTATATTTTCTTAGATTTTGCATTTTGCCTGAAAGATCTTGAAACCTTGCAATCGGCCATGTTGAAATTTGTCTAAATATTTTTTTTTGTTAAATCAAGTAGAGCTAATTATATGCTGCATATCATATGACTATCAGTCTTAATGTACTGTATATAATTAAATATTTCATATAACTGAATGGGGGGAAAAATGACATTAGCATGCAATCGCCAAGTTTAACAAAGGACCATATGAAACGATTTTAAATGGAGTCAGTGATACGTATCAATGTCTGTTAGTGGTACAGGTCTCAATTATTTCCCACAGTCTGAAGGGCTTCATCCCTCCTTTAGCACTGACAGCACAGGAAATTCAGAGGAACAAAGGCGCCTCAGTAAGTGGATATTGCAAAAGAGGAGTCCCACAGAGAGCTGACACCCTCCCTCTGATCAATAGGGTTAAGTCAGAGACTGATTGTGTACCGCACTTTCCCATCCGCATTCAGCACATGCTAGCCACACAACAACACAAGACTGTTAATTGCGAGCCACGGCGCAGGCCTTGAATGCAAGAGACGCCGCGATGCACAAACAGCATGTTGTTCCCTGGAGGGAGGACAGCGGGGGTCTGAATGGTATGTACATGTGTCGAATAATTAGGCAGGCCAGAAACCAGTCCACCCTCCTCCTTTCCCGTCCCCTTCTTAAATACCTGTCTCACACAATCGCTGCTTTCTGTTTGCAGATTACAGAGCGTGCTCCTGCTCTTTCAACAGCACCCGGCGCATACAGCCACCGCTTTGTTATTTTCTCCCTTTTACTTTTTCCCCCCCAGAAAAAAAAAGAACAGAAAGGGAGGACAGGGCAGGCCAGGGGTGGGCGAGGGCATACTGGGGTGTTTGACGGAAGGCAACAGTAAAGAGAAGAAAGTGAGCGACTTTTCCCTGGGATCTCTGGCTGCAGGTGCATAGCTTCAGTGGATCAGCTTTGGTTGCGAGAAGGGGGGCAGTGAGGGAGTTTTAGGGGGTTTTCTTTGGCAGTTTGTTTGTTTTCCAAAGGGGACACGAGGGCTCAGGCTGATGCCTGGGGAAGACAACAGGGTCTTGGCGGACCTAGAACACTGACTTTATTCTTCCCATGGCTGCCTGCAGTGATACGGCTGACTGTGACCATGAATGTGGCTAATGACTTAGTCTGCATTTTATACAAATCCCCCGTAGCTAGAGGCCTAGACGTCACTTAAAACAATAGAGGCAAAGTTCATGATTCAATGGCCAGAAACATGGTCAGAATTTACAAAGCATGGGATATGAAGGAAGAAAAAGAAAAAGGAAGGAAATGCAGTGCAACACAAGCCTTTGTGAACAAATCTATCTCAATTTTTTTTTCACTTTCCTCCATCGTTTCTTTCGCCTCCTTTTGCCGGCCCCCTTTCACTCTCCTCTTTCTGGTCTGCTAGAAATCATCTGACAGGAAATGAGAGATTAAGTTTTTCCTACCTTGCTGAACAAAGAGTGCACAGAGGAGGGAAACACTCGGCAGTGATTTGGCTTTGTTGTGTTTTTTTTTTGTTTTTTTTTTGTTAAGATAGCTTTTTATCCTTTTCTTTCTATGTCTCTCTCTCTCCCTTTGTAACATACTACTCACTCTGCAAGAACACAGGAGACCTGAGCAGCAGGGGATTACTTTGTAAGCCCAGTGCACATGGTCCTCAACCCTTCTGTCCTCCCATGACTCCTTGCTCCAACCCCAGCCTCAGCTTTTGCCTAGCCGATTGATCGCTGCGGCTCATGGGGTGCCACCCCCTTATTTAACAATTTCAACTTCAGCCTGGCATTACCTAATGTCTGGTTTCCCCTGGATACCAGATGGCTTAATACATGACAGCTCCCCATCCACAGGAACCCGACGAGGGGGGACAGGGGAACAAACAACTTTTCCTCACGCGTGGTTGACTTGATCAGATTCTACACTGTTGAATCACCCTCCACGCTCATGGCTTGCCCATCCACATCTCTGTTGTTCCACCAAAATCCTCCTGGCTGTAGTGGTAGGCATACAGCAAGCTTCGCTTGGGGATCAGGCCCTAAATTAGATTATCTAATGGCATCTTAATGGATAGCTGACCCCATTTCCTGCAGGATGGCAATGCTCAAAGCTGGGTCCAATTCAATTTGCCTTGAACCATGGAGCATCATGCATGACTCTCTGCAAATGCAGCCCCATCCACACGTGAGTGACAAATTACATTTACATACATTACCCATCAAAAGTTTGGAGATGCTCAGCGTTTTTCAAAATATTAGTAACAAATGAGCATTTTTCTTGTCCGTTTGTGATAACCTATTAACAATTAACCACGGTTGAGGAAATCATATATTTGACATATAACAATGACAAAATAAATCATACTACTGTACATGCCCTGGAAAAAAAAACAAAAAAAAAAAACACCATCACTTAGCAGATGCAACTAATACACACATGTTCTTCAAATGAAGTGTTACTTCAGATATTCCTCACAGATGCTCGTGTGCCTCTTGAAGGACTTTCATGTCGTTCGTGGAGCTGTCTGGATATGTCTCTCTCTCTGTCTCTCTCTGTCTCTCTCTCTCTCTCGGTTTTATTCAACTCCTTCCAGAGCATCTTGATTGGGTTAGAATCAAATGAATGGAGAGTCCATTCTGTTATAGACAGCTCTGCCTCCTTCCTCTTCATGTATCACTTATTCAGCTTTTAGGTGCGTGTTTCGGTGCGTTTCAGAAAAGGCTGTACAGTGATTGACTACAGCGACTACCGCTAAGCTCTCTATACAAAACCTTTCTATCAGTATAACCTAGCTATATAAAAAGCTGATTTGACATATCCTCTGTCTTGAAAATCCGTAGTCATAACAATCCAACTGCAAAATTGGGCATCATTGCTATTATATGTTGAATCTAAACAGGCAAGTGGCTTCTCTTGTAACAGGCTGCATAAATGGGAAAATCTGCAGCTAGAGGCCCTGCAACCCCACTGACTGCAGAGGAAGTCTGAGCATGATGCCTCTCTACCTGACTGCAGAATAAGTGCTGAGAGGAAGTGCTGAGCAAGGTTTTGCCCAGCCACAGGAAAGGGAGAGAGAGAGAGAGAGAGAGAGAGAGAGAGAGAGAGGCTCCAAAAAAACAAACAAAAACAACAAAAGAGAAAGGCAAAGAGGCTGACCAATGTACATTTTCAAATGAAACAGCCATATATATATATATATATATATGTGTGTGTGTGTGTGTGTGTATGTGTGTGTGTGTGTGTGTGTGAATGTGTATATATATATATATATATATATATATATATATATATATATATATATATATATATATATATATACACTCCGAGAGAAAGAGGTTCGTCTGTCATTTTCAAGGGCAAGATCCATGTTTCTACATTTACAGTAAGGCCCAGAATTTATAACCTACCCTGTATGGTAGGTCCTGCTCATTACAATCTCTCCTCTTGTCTGTTTCTATAGACCTATAGAGGGTAGAAATAATTTCTCGGTCTTGTAAGCATATAAACTGTAATTCAAAGTAACAATTGTATCTGTAAGACTGAAAAAAATAAACTTGTGATGTCAGATGATAGTTATGAATATGGTATGATGACATGAAAATGAAAGAGACAGAAGAAGATTCACGATAGGCCAACTCCCAAAATCTTAAAGAATGCCCACTTCGGATATATATATATATATATATATATATATATATATATATATATTTTTTAAACAATTTATCAATTGATGCACCATTCTCGATGTTTAATATATTTCTTCACAGATTTAAAACAGCATGTGTTATGGAAAAAGTTGGTGTCTCTGTACAGGAAAAATCCAATACAACATACTGGTTTTTATTACTATTTGTATTACAATTATTAATGTAAACTATTTAGTTTGACGCTGTCATTTTTTCTGCCATTTGTTTTGGCAGTGCAGGCTGATTTCACACTGCCAAAACAAATAGGAGGCCAATTATATGCAAACGTCTTTACTTAGAGGGAAATATGACGGTAAAGTTAAACATATTGCCAATACCCAAACAAATATACACATGTGCACACACATACCCTTAAATGAAAAATGCCAGTCAATGTTAAGCATAGTAAACTAATCCAGGAATCATAGCATGCTGTCTAGCTATTACCAGCACACACTAGCTTTCTATTATTGTCCTGAGAATTTGGTATCAAAAGCTTACTTGAGGAAAATATATGAACATTATAGCACGGCAGTATCATTATTAATACAAATATTTGAGAGATAACACCTTAAGAATGTTTATTTGTAAGTCTATTATTATATGCATCATACTGTGGGCTGAAAAGATCTAATCGTATAGTGGTATATGACAAAACAAAAGAGGAGTAAGAAATGTTATCCAGGTTGCTCCTGCTGTTTTTAAGATATATGAGTGACACAGGAATTTCACTAAAAGCTACTTTTTTATTGCTTTTCTAGAGCCTGGTTCCATGGAAGTCAATCAATTGCAAGAGTTGAAGTTGAACTGAAGGCACACGTGGGAAAAACCTGTTAAAATGGTTCAAAACGGTTCAAAGACTTCTCGGACACTTTTGGCACATTCTCTTGTATTAGTTTGGGCAAACAGTCATAAGGATGTAATCTGAAGTTTCAATGAAGGTGTAAATACTGAAGTCATGTCTGACATGCACTTCTTGGAATTTAAAATGTTCCTGACACCAGCGTTCCTGACACGAGCTACATTCAACAAAGTTGCTGAATCATGCTGCCTTCTTTCCCTTTTCTCCTTACCAAATTTTTTTTTTAAAAATGACAAAAAATGTGAATATCAACAATAATGTGAAATATTTATTAAAGTCTCAAAGTCTTATCGATCCAGATCTACATGTAATAATCTATTGTTTTATACACTCAGTAACCACTTTATTGGAAACACCTGTACATCTGCTTATTCACACAATTATCAGCCAGTCATATGGCAGCAGCTCAATGCATATAATCGTGCAGAAACAGGTCAAGAGGTTCAGTTAATGTTCACATCAAACCTCATTGACTTGAACATGGCATGGCTGTTTGTGCCAGATGGGCTGGTTGAATATTTCAGAAACTCCTGGAATTTTCGCATACAGCGAGCATTTCTGTGGACGGGAAAGCCTTGTTGATGAGAGAGGTCAGAGGAAAATTGCCACACTGGTTCAAGCTGGGGCGCACGGTGGATTAGTGCTTAGCATGTTCACCTCACACCTTCGCGACCCTGTGTGTGTGTGGAGTTTGCATGTTCTCCGCGTGCTGTGGGGGTTTCGTCCTAACCCTAACCCTAACCCAGTGCTTTTGGGGTTTCCTCCCACAGTCCAAAGACATGCATGGTAGGATGATTAGCATGTCCAAAGTGTCCGTAGTGTATAAATGGGTGTGTGAATGTGTATGTGATTTTCCCCTGCGATGGATTGGCACCCCGTCCAGGGCGTACCCCGTCTTGTGCCCCATGCTCCCTGAGATAGGCTCCAGGTTTCCCGCAACCCAGTAGGATAAGCGGCATAGAAAATGGATGGATAGATGGATGGTTCAGGCTGACAGGAAGGCTATGGTAACTTATATAATCGCTCTTTACATCCATGGTGAGCAGAAAAGTATGTCAGAATGCACAACACATCAAAACTGGGAAAGGATGGGCTACATCGAGTTCCCAAATACAGGGATCTAACGCTACAGTTAATGAAACTGGACAGTTGAAGATGGGAAAATTTTCAATTTCAGCAAGCCTGTGCCTGCCTCTAGCCTCAGATTACTGCATCACTGTCTAATGTAAACAGTTAACAGACCTGTATCTGCATGATTTTATGCTTTGCGCTGCTGCCATATACAGTAACCGGCTGATTGGATACTTGCATGAAGGACCAGGTGTACAAGTGTTTTTAATAAAGTGGATAGTAAATGTATTTCTTGTAACTGGGAATATTTATTGAAGATCTGTTCAGTGAAACTGTAAATAGTAGAATGCAAGTTTGACAAAAAAAAATCTTAAATGAACAGGGTGAAATTTAAAAAGTGTGCATTTGCAAAAATGATGCATGGTTGCGATAAAAGCAAATAAAACAAGAACACAGGAGAAACTTGATGGAGAGGTGGGTTGAAAATAAAGGAAACTTTTACCTTTGCCAAGAAATCCCCAAAGCCTCCTCTGAGCCATAAGACCTGACGTTTTGATTCACGGGCCAGTCACAAATCCTCAGCTGTCAATCAAACACCTCTCAGTCAGACAACGGGGCCAGCACAACGGTACTAACACACACACATTTAGCATGCAACAAGGCCAGGAGCAGTCTGTGCCAAAACTACACACACATGATTAACTTGCTCTTTTTTATTTTCTAAAATATTATGTTATATTATATTGTATATTATATATTATATATTATATTAGTCTAACATCTGATTGAATGTATAAATTATAATATTTTAATTCAGATTTTCGACTCAGTTCCTGGACCACAGGTTAGAATGAAATTAGCCTAATTCTCTATTTCAACTACTTTGATTCAAATATTATATTTAATTAATCAGAGTCCTGGAAAAAAAAATGTGCCTGAAAAATGTAAAAATGTACAAACAGCAAATGTTATATGCAGCATGCAACATTAATGGGGTAACCATTAACTTTCCTGGAAGCAAAAGAAGAGGTTAGTTTACAAAACTAAGGGCTGGGTTACATGGATATCATTCATCTGTGCCAAAATGCTTCTGTATGGGAACAGGGACGTGCGTTCCATCTGGTGCATGCACTTCGTCATGTAAGCTGCTGTTAGACATGTTCAAGCAGATGGGTTGACTGAAATATGGTCATGCTATGTGGTGTCAAAGATGTTACTTTTCCTTTTTACACTGACCTGTAAAAGGCTTAAAAATATGAACATGGATGCACGAGGAGAAGAGAGCATACGAACGTATTCTTAACGACGCTCATACACACAGGGACTGATAATGTAGGAATGAGACTGCAACAAGCGCAAAAGTATAGTCTATTAAACAAACAAAACGTTGTGAGCTCGGTGCAATAAAAACAACAAAGGAAGAACTTGCCAATTCGCCGATCTATCCATTTCCCTAATGCCTGGCGGAATATCCTGCCATCCTTTCTGCCCACCTGCGGTACTGTCGGTTATCGGATGCACAGGCTCGAAACAAGCTTTAACCAGGTCCGTTCACTCTTTGAATATTCAGTGGCACTTATTCTCAATCAATAACACTGGCCATTTCTGGAACAGCGCCTGTACCGTTCCCAACATAAATCCATTTCCAGTCCAATAAATCTAGGAAGGCAAATAATTGATTTTCTATATTTACACCACAGATGCTTTAGCGCTGACCCAAAGAGGCTTGGCTGGATAAAATATCCATTTCCCAGAGTGAAAGCCACATGAATTAGCAGATTGAGCACAAGCATTAACGCTGAACACGAAATTATTGGGATTTCACTGCCCGTACAGAAGCCGAGTTATGGCAGGTGCCAGTATGAATGATAAATACAATTTCCACTGAATAACTAGTGGGGAAAATTTCATGTAAAAGAAATGCTGGAAAAAAACATATTTCCAGAGAAAGTGTTTTGAGCATGTAGTAAAAATGTAGAAAATTCATTTGCACTGAAACGGAACTGAATTGCATGTATGTAATGGAGAATGAAACAGAATGTACTGAATGACTGGATATAGGACGCAGAATTTTTTATTTTATTATGATTATTTTTTTCAGAACCCGAGTGACTCAGTTTCACACTGTTAGTGTGCGGATATCCACCTCCATCAGTACAGCTGCCAAATTTACTTCCCCACACAAGTTTGTGTGTGTGTGTGTGTGTGTGTGTGTGTGTGTGTGTGTGTGTGTGTGTGTGTGTGTGTGTGTGTGTGTGTGTGTGTGTGTGTTAAAGCCAGAAAACAATGGCTTTGGGCGAAGTCGAGGTCAGCTATCAGACAGTTACAGTGGCAGGCATTCCTTCGTCCTGTTTTGGTAGACCCCCCCTCCCCCTACATTAAAAAAACACACACACAATATGTGCTGAAAAGGAACTACAAGTGCCGTAATTAGTGCGAATGCATAAACTGAAGTTCAAGGACATCTGTCCTGGAAAAGAGTTCACATGAGGACTTTTTTTTTTTTTTTCTCGAGGATTTTAAAACTGCACCTCAACAACTCAACAAAATAAAATGGTGAAAAACAACAACAGGGAGTCTGTCACTGACATCACAACACTCCTAAAGCTCACTTTGTAGCAACGTATGATCAATACTCAGCGGTGGAATGAACTTCCAGCTTCAATCCGGACAGCAGAATCTGTCACTATTTTCAAAAAAACAACTAAAGACCCACCTCTTCCGTGAGTGCTTAACTAACCCCTAACCTTCCAACCCCCACGTTATTAAAATAAATAAATCAATAAAACTACACTGGCTATTCCACCTCGACTATGTGCACTTTATTTCTCTAGAACTTAATTAAAAGATCTTGTATTGTAGCACTACTTGTATTGTTCTCCGCTTGATATATCGCTTTGCTTGTATTTCCTCGTTTGCAAGTCGCTTTGGATAAAATAAATTTACATGAATAAATGTGAAATGTAATATTGACATTGCAGGACACCTGAACCAACAAAAACCTTATTTGTTCAACGCTTATATTTACAAAACGTAATAATATGCCCGCAAAAGTACTCATGCTGAACTGACACCAAAGCTTATCTTACTCACAGAGGTGCAGCTTGATCAAATATCACCTGATATGTCAGTGTCGGGTAAATAACAACAGCACGGCCCAAACATGCAGACTCGGGTCATCAATTAGGAGCTGGTAAGCTTTTCGTGAATGCTTCTGGAGTTGTAGGTGCCATCTGTCCATAGCAGCGCCAGATCATAGAGGTGCATCTCAGCCAAGTTAGCACTAATGAACAGCTGTGTGTGGGGACTGGATAAGCGCGCTAACATTAGATAAAACCAAACAATTTTGATCAGCGATCAGTCCCAGAAGTGAGTCTACGTCTTTCTCCCGGGATTGAAAAGAGAGCGAGAGCGAGTAAAAGAAGGGTTAGACGCCTTTAGGGAGAACGGATAATGAAATCTTTTCCTCGCTTGTGTTTTGATGAGCACTTTACACAGGGGCCTCAGTCAGGAGCAGGTGTTCGTGTTTCTCTATGTGTATGTGTGCTGATACTTACATATGTGAATTCACCTGTTATTTTCCCCAAGTGTACATGGGCGAGAAGTGAGCTACAAACAGGCCTAGTGGAACAACAATGCCATTGTAACACTCACACACTATGACCATCTGCCTGCATGTCTGTCGGTGTTTTCATTCGACTTATATTGTCTGTGTGCATATAGTTACTCTCCACACGAACTATAATCCAGTCCTGAATCCCAATTATATTCATAATGTAAAATCTGTAAGATCCATCTATTTTAGTCATATATATTACATTATGAAAGTTGGACCTGTCCAAGGAAACACAAATTTCTCATATGGTAATATGGTTAAAAAAAAAAAAGGTCATGACCCTTGCTCTTCACTCGAGACGAGAAAGTGGCCATTAGCCCTAATAGCTGCACTTCCAACCACACGCCCACTTAAAAGCTGTGCTTAATCCTCTGGATCTATGTCTTATGTTAGATAAGTACAGCATCCATGACCTATATCTTATGACAAGTTTGAGACATCAT
Organism: Ictalurus punctatus; assembly: GCF_001660625.3. Lineage (NCBI taxonomy): Eukaryota > Metazoa > Chordata > Actinopteri > Siluriformes > Ictaluridae > Ictalurus > Ictalurus punctatus. The sequence goes on along the minus strand of NC_030422.2, from coordinate 14,536,495 downwards.
ATACATGGATTAACCTATTGTAGTTTTGAGTTTGTAAAACATTAAAAATGTTGTCTTTTTATGGAATGGGATGGTATCAGTTATAATTATACTGTAGGCAACTTTGATTTGATCTGAACATTTTTATAGAGGTGATGTAATTGGCCACGTGATCAGAGTTGTTCAACCATAAACCTAACAAAGCAGATGACTATGGTGCAGGTCTATAAAGAGGGTGTATGTGGAAAATGTTCTAAAAGAGATATAACTATTTGATACATGTTTGATACTTTCATAAAATAAGACACATTTATAACGTCCTCACAACTGAGACTGAACGTATACTATAGATTATACGACAATTAGCTTGGGTCCACTAATTTGATTGGATGTTCAAAGAGTGCTGATACGTGGTACAACAGTACTGAGAAATTTCGCTGGGTGTATCACTCCGCTTGTCTGTGCTACAAAAAAAAATAAAAAATCTAATTCTAGCAATAGTTTATGTTGAAACTGTTGCTACAATTATTGTGCACTGTCAGTCATTCTGTGCATTGCATGGAAACACGCAATCCACCGTTGGCTTCTTTAGAAAATATCTTCATTCACAGAACAAAAATAAACAAAATATTTGGTCATGTTGCATTTATAGAACTGTTGTATAAAAGCAATATCGCATGAGCAAGACTGCTGTTGTACTGAGAATTAGCAAGTGTGATATTGCTTTTATACAACAGTTCAATAAAGTGGCTCATTGCTAGTTACTAACTATTAATAATTCTAACCACATGGATTAAAAATAAATAAATAAATAGTTTAATTCCTGCTCTATTTTGTCAGCCCAATGACACACAAAAAAAGTCATTGACTGTATGGTTTTGAAAACTGGATCTAATTGAGCATTAAGAAATTTTTCCAAAAGAATTTTGTTTTGAAAAGGCATGTAGACTATTCTTTGGGCCTGCCCAAGGAGTAAAACTCTTGTACTTGTATAGCTGGGAAGAAAAGCTGGAAAGACTAGAAAATCTTAAGTGGTAATTTGGTCATACCCGACTGCTACTATAAAGCCCTTGTGTACACAGATAATTATTGCAAATGAGGTATGCTCAAACAGCTGTCGCTTCAGCGACAGGAAAGGCGATCACACAGTGTTGGGTAAGTTGTTCAAAAGAAGTAATCCACTACAGATTACTAATTACTACTTTAAAATTGTAATCTGATTACATTACTGATTATTGCATGTAAAAAGTAATCAGATTACTTTACTTTTATTTTACTTTAAGTTACTTTCAAAACTTATCAAACCTACAGAAATACACTACAAAGTGAAACTCAAAGTTCATTCAGTAATTGTAGCAAGCTGTAGCAATGTTCAGAAAAAGTTGGATTTATCATAAACCTTGCCTCGGGTGTTGTCACTGTTTGTAGGACTACCAGACTGATAAAATATAAAACTTTTCTAACTAGGCTAGTTTGGTGTCGCTAACCAAGGGGAGGCACAGCTAAGCTATCATTATCTGGGTTTAGCTGCTACAGTGCCATGCTAAGTACATGATCTTTCTCTATGAGCTAGTGTTTGGCAGAATTGAGAGCTGTCAGCCAATAAGACACGAGTGTTTCCATGTATTTTCTGTAAACCCTGTCTGATTGGTCTCGCCTCCGTTCACTGAAGATACAAAATTACAACACCGCCGTCTTCTTTTACTGACGTAAAGTTATGTAGTGACAAACCGCTCCAAGTGGAGAATTATTTGGGGCTAAAGAAAAAAATATTCAGGGCAAAACATGATTTATTTTAAAAATGTATTTTACATAATATTGTTTTCTTAACAATAAATTTGTAACGCAAGTAACGTCATTTTATTGACACAAGTAACTGTAATCAAATGACATAAATTTAAAATGTAATGAATTACATTACTGCGTTATCTGAAGAACTCATTAGATTACAGTAACACGTTATACCCAACTCTGCACATATATACAGTGCGTGCATGCATGTACACACTGTAACATATATCAACCGTCCTGTTTTTTTTTTTTTTTTACTGACAAGAATCTAAACACTAATACCTCCATCTGCATTCTATTTAATGGCTAATTGGGGGTTAACAAGTCAAGAGTAGAGAGATAGAGGAGGGGGAAAAAACCAAGAGAGTGAGGAAAGTGAGACATGGGAAAAAGATACTAAAAGCAAGTGAGAGAAAGAGAGAGAAGCAGAAAGACAAAGGACAAAGAATGGAAAGAAAGCATAAACAGGAGCACCGGCGTGAGAGATAAAGAGAAAACAGAGAGGAACGAGCATCAGCACAGTGAGTGGGCCCTGCCGAGCGTCTGGAGTCTAGACAATCATTCTCAGGTTGCAGACAGGGCTACAGGGAGTGCCAAGCCCCACGGCATGCTGGGAAGGGCCGGCTGTACGGCTGTAAGGTGACTCCCCGGTGACGACTGTAATGCATACGGCCCCCGTGTTACACCACACGGCCAACAAAGGCCCGGCAGGGGAATGCAGGTGTCAATACAACTCATTATAACCTATGATAAATCACCCTGCATAAAGGCTAGGGTATACTGGCGACGTTATTTACCCTGCTAAGTTTCTCAAAAGCCACAGGTCCGACATGGATCAGGTCTGCGCTATACAAATAACTATGCAGGCGCGCATAAAAGCTCCGGCTTACATAAACACGATGAATAGCTGATATGTCTGTTTGCAGCACTTCTCCTTATTCGGTGTATTGTGGTTGAAACAAAAGACATTAAGTGTGTGTGGCTGATGCGGTGAAACATGTAAACACTAGCAGAACCACTGCACATCTGCACGCATGAGATCCTCGCACTAAAAGATGAGACATTCTTCCAACCATGCGTACATACAGTACATACCTCAATCCTTCTCTCTCTATGGGGCTGCCTCTGTCGCTTTATCTAGCCATCTATCTTCTAACCATAAAAGTGTGACCTCTGTTTCAGCATTCTTTTCATCCACATGTAATTATCTTTAATGGTCCAAGCTTTGGCAGAATTAAAACATGTTAACACTTAAGATAATTGTGGCATGACAGGAGAAGAGAGGTTTCATGGGCTACACCCATATGAAAAAAAAAGATATATATCAAGGAGCGAACTTTCTCCGTCTTTTAAAAAGCGCAGAGCTTTACAGTACATCTGTGGTGGGGAGCAACACATGTCTCAGTCTTCGTCCAGCTCTGCCAAACCAGAGAGCAATAAAAGCGAAAAGACTTGCCATTACTCTAACTCAGGAGCAAGGCAGGAGAAAACCACTAATTATTATGAAGCCACGTGCAGATGAATTCAATTAGAGGAGGGTGGAAAACTCTAGCCTCGAACCGGGCCTTTCCCGCTGAACAGAACTGCCGCACACACACACACACACACACACACACACACACAGAACTGTTTCTACTTTTATAACAGTATTCTCCCACTTTGCTCAACGTCATCTAAGCCAAACTCTCATTAAATTCATTGCTTTTCTGTTAACGGTTAAAAAAAGTAAACAGTATTGCATTATTAAATTCATAAGAAAAATGTATTAATGTGAATTCATTGTAGGAGAACGCTAAACCCAAACAAATAAACATGACTTGAAAACCGTACATGAAGTTAGAACTCCAGAATTTCCATACAGCACTCCAGAAATATGCCAAAATGATTGATGATTTTTGTTCTTAATCTTTGTTCTGAATCTGAGATACACTACACCATGTTGTATTAGATGCCATGAGAACATTGTGGTGTGAAGTTAAACTGTTTCTCACAGTAAAGGGATCTGTTTCTTTCCCCAACGCTGACCTGCACTACCGGTCAAACGTTTAGACACACTCATTCTTTATTTTTACTTTTTCCCCCCACATTTTAGAAGTCATCAAAACTCTGGAATAACACAAACGGAACTATGGGAATTACGTTGTGATTAAAAAAATCCTAAATAATTGAGTATTTTAGCATCTTCAAAGTAGACCCCCTTTTTGTCAGAAATGTATTCTTGGCATTTTCTCAGCTAATTTCTTAAGGAATCCCTCAGAGATGCTTTTTAATCCGTATCAAAGGAGTTCCCACCTACGCTGGACTCTTATTGGTTGCTTTTTGGAATATTTAGCTCCAAGTCATCCATTAAAAAACTATATATTTTTTTGTAAATAATTTTTTTTTGTAAACAAAACAAAACATTACTTATAGTGGACCTATACGATCTGAACATGTGACAGACAAATATATTCATTAAACAATATGAAATAATTTCCTAGAATACATGCATCGATGAGAACTCTACTGGGCTAAACTAAGGAAAAAGACGTCAGATATTCCAATCATATAATAATTGTGATCAAGAGTGCTAAAAGAAATAGCCAGGGAGACCTTTTATATTGGGGGCAATGGTATTTTCAGAAGCACACATGTGACATGTAGTAGGACATTATGTGCTATGTCTTCCGTCATTTAAATCTGACGGGGCTCTTGAAAAAAAAAATCAGATATTTACTTTTCTGACATTATGGATGCAATTCTCTTAGGCAGTTACCTGGTCCTGTACCTAGTTGGCTTCAACACTGCGTGACTGCACGTTAACCACAAATACTAATGTCAAATGTAATTAGATTAATGTTGATTATTATTAAAACATTATTATTATTATTATTATTATTATTATTATTATTATTATTATTATTATTATTATTATTATTATATTCACAGCAAAATCACCAGTGTTGATTTAACCCCCAGAGTGTTGAATTTACACCCTACAATGTTTATATAAGTCCATTGGACTCAAATGAACACTCTGGGTGTTAATTCAGCACTAGGGATTTTACTGTGTTAGCAGTTGTATTTTAAAGGAATCCTGAAAGTCAGGGGTGCTCAATAGCACCAACACTTCCCGCTTCTTTGGGTGAATCAGAAACAGAGAGAGGAGACACAGAGAGACAGGAGATGTGTATGATTTGCAGTGTTACACTTGTCTGTCTGTTCTGATACCTGTAGTGAGCCTTGAACAGCTGGGTAGGGATTTGGAAAGGGCTGCGAGAAAAGCACAGGGAGAGGGGGGAAACAGAGGGAGGGGAAAAGAGAGAGGGATGAGTAGCATCTCACCTGTTGCTGGTGAAGGAAGGCTGGGTCTCTAGGGCTCAGTCCTACAAAACGGTTAGCGGTAGGGGTGCCAGGGGCTGAATAACCTAAACACACACACACACACACACACACATAAACACAAACTCATTAACAATGATGCAAACACGTTCAAGCAAAACAAGTGCTTAAATGTGATCCGTCTGAAAACAAACAATGTCATACTACTGTGTGTGTGTGTTCACTTCAGTTTTATTTGTACAGCAATAATCGGCAGAGCAATAAAACAGTATCAAGGAAATTCCATGAGATGACATGAGGAAGAGTACAAAGCGTGTTGCTCAGTAGGAGTATATTGTGAATAAGAGTACTGTGATGAGAACAGGACAGTCTTTATGATTGCAGCAGCAGTTCAGGTACAAATCTACAGTATCCACGTGTATGTGTGAGGGTGTGCGCTCACCCTCCGAGGATGTGGTGATTGGCTTGGTGTCCGGCATGGACAGAGACACGGGTCTGACTGCTCCATGGTGGGGAGATGGTGTCAGCACTGGGGTAAAGTGGCCTGGAACCTTCCCCACCACCTGACCGCTGCTGTTCGGCTGCCACACACACACACACACACACACACACACACACACATACACAATTAATCATAGGGGTATATTAGAAACTTGTTGCACAACAAAAAAAAAATCTTTCACAACAATATAAAACTCCATCCATCTTCCAGAGGGGAAAAAAACATAAAATTCTGTTGTTGCTTTTTTGTGTGCAGGTTTTCTGAGCAACAATCTCAATTATTAATAGTGCAGAAAGCACAGAGAGAGAGAGAGAGAGAGAGAGAGAGAGAGAGAGAGAACATAAGCAACAGAGAGCAAGAGGCAGGGGGAGACTGGACTGCTGGAGACAGACGCTACAGAATTCACTTTGCAGGGCTCTAAGTTCAAACCTCAACCGGGCCTTTATGAAAGAGAATGGGGACGGTGGGGTTCCCCCGTGTGAATAGAATGTTTAATTAGGGTGTAATATAATCTGCGTTAAAGCAAGCATAAAAACATCCTGGCCCCCGTCCACCCAATTATATTCACCATGTTATTTGCAGAGCGAGCTCCCCCCGCCGAGAGCCGGACCCCGGCAACGCCAAATATTTATGACCTTTATCGTTTCCCGCCGCTTTCTCCCTAGTAACAGCCCCCATGTGCTCTACCTCGCCCAGTCTCACAACCATTCCTCTACAGTTCACTCGATCTGGATATATAACTCTGACATCACTGGGTAGAAACAAGAGAAACCCCATTACCCAGAGTAGAAGTATCAAGTATTTCATTTCACTTTTCATGAGCATTTCAATGTGTTCTGGTCTTATAACTACATCAGTTTAAGTGTTAGTGATATTTCTGTTCACACGTGAACAGGGCTGAATTTCTGGGTGTCTATCAGACTGTAACTGAAACTAAAGTCAAAGTATTCAGAGGAGCTTTGTGGACACGTTTTAGCCTGGATATCCTTGTGGCCCAAAACTGTTATAAGCTCTGCTTTAGACCTCTGCTGGACTTCGGCCAAGCAGCGAGCAAGGTGGCACACTCCTGGTCATTCTACCCGGACCAAAAACGGATGCTTTGAGTAGATTTACGATGCTAAATGTATCAAATCTTCTCTCTTTTTTGGGCTTTCCACACCTGCTCCAGTTTCAAGAATCATAAAACGGTGCTATCAAAATTAATTTACACTCAGGAGGAAAGAAGGTAACTGTCAAATCCCGACAGCGTCACACTGAAAGCGAGGGAGTATAAATTTCCCTTAAGAAAATGTTTGGACAAATCGACTTTTTTTGTAGGGGATTTTGTGAATATAATTAAGATTGACTGAGGCTGGCTGGGTTGCTTGGCAGAGACAACACTGAAAAGTGGTTTCAGAAGAGATTCAGCGAGAGTCTGTCAGTCAGTCATCGGAGTGGAGTCAGTGTAAGCCCAGCAGGCAGGACGCTGGCCAGAGCTTCACTACGGCACTGTCTAAACAAATCAGCCTACCCACAATAATAGAAAAACAATCAGTAATTTTATAGAAATATGCTAACACTTAACAATAACAGTGCATGAATAATCATGCACTAATACCTGAATTAATACCTACTTCATTATAATCTAATGATGAGCTAAGGCACGTACTAATCATGAACTAATGAAGAGCTAACCTTAACTACGACATGAATTTATGCGTCAATAATGACCACATTAAGTATGTTAATACATGTTGGTTAGTTAAAGTATTATGTACCATTTAGGGGTAAACTAAATCAAACACGCTCTATAAGAAAGAATACATTATTTCAAATTGTTTATATAATTTGCCATATGTATCACTGAATGGTGCTGGATTACTTTCAGAATTTACATTGATCCTCCTTGTCGAACGTAGAAACACGCAATAATAATAAACACCAATAATTTCCTCTCAACGCCATCCAGTGATGTTTGTGTACGTATTTGCATATAGCGAATTAAAATGATGCACATTTAATTCATATACTTTCATATAGAGCATGTTTGATTTAGTTTACCGTTACGTGTAGTTAAGGTGAGCTCTTTGTTAGTTTGTGATTAGTACGTAACTTAACTCATCATTACTTCATGTCGAAGTAAGTATTAATTCATGTATTAGTGCACGACTATTCATGTACTGTCATTGTGAAGTGTTAGCACAAATTCTGCAGAGACAGGTACATTCCTCACTCTTGTAACTACTACTTTTACTATTATATTTACTGTAAATAATTCATGACAGTTACTAAATAATGTGGTTTAAGAAGAATATCTGTATAACAGGCCAGGAGTTAAAGAGGTAAAGTATTTTTAATACAAGTGTTGGTTGGAGTAACCACATATTGAAGAACAATTCAAAAATACATGTTTTGACAAGTTTTAACTATGTATTGAATCTCAGTTTATAACTAATGTGTTAAACTCCAGATACTGATGGTACTATGGTACTAGCTTCACAGGGTAAAGTTGCAAAGCTGTGCGCTCTTATGCGAATTAAGCTAATGAGCAGCGGCTTTCTTGGTTCAAACATTTATTGACTGGCTTTTGTAGACGCTCGCCCTCCCCTCCTCTGTTCCTACTCTCTTCATTTATCCCAGTAAATGCTGTTACCGTGGCATTCCTGAGGTCGCCGCTCCGCCTGGCTCTCGGCTTTAGAGCTGAGCTGAGAGGAGCCGACTGAGCAAACCTCTAATGATTTTAGCTAAACTGGGTCAATTACTGTACCAAAATAATGTGTCCCGTTAATCAAACTCCAGCCCGACTCAGAGGGAGTAACAGCGAGGAGGGGGAGAAAGAAATACACACGAAAAGAGAAAACCAGACGCGGGATGAAAGAGCAAGTTGGAGGAAAGGCAGAAAGAGAGGGAACAACTTGATAAATCCTGAACAACGTTTTGACAGTTGAATAATGACTGGCTCGTTTTCATTTTAAAGACTAACTGGAAGTTATGAACCAGCCTCAACTTGTAAGTGTATCACACTCATGCTAGTGCATGACAGAAAGTAGGGGGTTTGCGCAATTTTGGGCTTCTGTGCACTAAACATGTTAATGCGTGTCAGTCTGTTGGACTGTTGGGGGGGGGGGGGGGGTTCTTCTTTTTCTCTTGTGGCTGGATGCGTGTAAGGAAAGAAGACATTCTTCTGCACACCTACACACATCCATGGAAATGATCAGAGTTCCTAAGCTTTCCCCACAACAACATGTCGGTTGTGTGTATTGGCAGGTTGCGCTCACCTGGCTGCTCTGAGGGCTGGACGGATCGTAAGGCTGAACGTAGTTCTTGAGCGAGTCGGCTGGGTTGAGGTGCGGAGGGTAACGGATGGTGGGATGGGAGAAGTAGGGCGATGGAGCAGGAGGGAGGATGGCAGGAGCTGAAAACTGCAGTGGAGAGTGAGGGGGAGGACTCCTCGTAGAGATCACTGTACACACACATACCACACAGAGGACACACATCAGCCATTATCACTAACACTTCAGTTTCTCTATACTGATCTAGTTCTGTGTGATCGTGACATTACTAAAAAGTCATCAAGTTTGATAGCGTTCTATTTATTTGGCGGTGAAACTGATTTAAATCCTGATATAAAATGAACATTTATAAGAATCATGTTTTGTCTAATTGTGCTATTTGTTGTGATGCCATTTTAGTGTTTTGTTTTTTTTTAATAATTATTTCAGTATACACACAGGGCTAATTGTTTTTTATTTTTATTTTATTTTAACACCTGGTATTGAATTAATTAGCAGGATTCTCTGTGCTATTTGATATCATTGCTAATTATTTCAGGAAATACAGCAAAAACAAGAAAAAATGTTGGTGTTTTTTATGTTAGTCAAGAATGATGTAATATTGCGTGGAATTTTTTTGTCTTGAATAAATTGCCAAAACTGGATTTTATATTCACAATCGAATAAAATCAGCTCCTCGAAGTTGCCTCCAATTTTTGGATCTAAAATTTTTAGATATGTCTTATTACTTATTACAATACAACATGTCATATTACATAATACTCTGCAAAGATCCGTTGAATTTGGGGAAACCACTTGAAGCTTTAGTTGTGTTGAACTATTTCAGTTGCTTTTGCTTGATTTGTTCATTGCAAACAGCTTTATTTTGACAATAAACCTGATTTGCAATGGGGGTCGAATAATTTTGACTGCGACTGTAGATAGGGTGCCAATAATTGCAGAGTTAGATAGACAGATAGATAGATAAATAGATAGATAGATAGATTGTGAAGATATGAGAAGCCAACATAATTATTATTATTGTACCAATAATACTGTATCGTACCTTTCTTTCATTCTTCATCCTTTTCTTGTCAAGTTAAGAAAACATCCAGAAGCTCCCGAAAACATTATTCATCACAGTTTGCCAATTTGTTAGTAAACCAGTAGATTGAGATTTATTTTATTTTGATATTTATTTATTTTGAGATTTATCAGTTACTTCAAGTCCACCAATCTGATTGGTCGAGCGGCGTTCCAAGAGTACTTATATTTACTATAACCACACAGGGACATTTCACTGTGTGTATCACTCGGCTTGCTCAAATGTTTGAGACAACACCTGTTTTTAGCATCTAGAATGTGTTCTTGACTGAGCATGTAAGAGTGTGTGTTGTGTGGTGGTGTGTGATGTGTTTAGGTGAAAACGTACCACTGTGACCAACACTGGTCAGGCTTGGGTGATGATGCTGGGGAAATGTAGTCAGGCGGGGGGAGGAGTCTTGTGGAGAGGTGGGGCTAAACAGCGGTTTCTCCGCCTTCTTCATAGTGGGAGAAGATATCTCAGCTACAGGAGAGACATGCACACAGTTACGAAGGGTTAGGAGACAAATTTTTTTTAAAAGTCAGTTCAATCCAAATAAGAAGTATGACTGCAGCAAAATATAATCTTTTGATTAATCATATTTTTATTTTATTTTATTAAAGACTTTTAGATGTAGCCAATAAAATGACACTTCTGTTGTCTGTGTGTGTGTGTGTGTGTGTGTGTGTGTGTGTGTGTGTGTGTGTGTGTGTGTGTGTGTGTGTGTATAGGTGCACAATCTCCTCCACTTCCTTTAATTCTTCATCCTGTACACTTTTGCATACCAGAGCGTTCTTCTAGTGACGTTTTGGAAATGAAAATGTACATTGATGATTTTTTATAACTGACGTCATTGATTTTGCCGACTCATGCTTGCAATCCTAATCAGGAAAGAGTTGAATGGAATGTGATTCTGGCACAAATCCACCGGACCAATCACATTTAGAAGCAGCTATAAATCGGGGCTTTGCTACAGCCCTGAACGTGCCCTTCGTGAACCTTTAATAAGGAGCAAGTAGCTTGATGTAAAATAGTTATAACTGGTGAACCAGAGAGAACTTTCAGCACTCGTGTTCTCTTTCTCTACTCTTTATTTCTGCTCATCAGCAGGAGAGCTATTCATCTGATTCAGTTTGAAAAAAAAACGAACAAACTTTGCATGTAGACTCGAAAACTCTGAAAATTTCCTGTCTAACTCGGTGTTTGTGCAGGAGATGCTGATCTTGCTTTTGAAAATGTCTCTGGTTGGATCTCTGGGAAAGTGAAGCGAAGAGTTGAGGTGAGGAAAAGAAAAAGAAAGAGAGAGAAAAAAAGTAAGAGTAGGAGCTTAATGATGCATGTAAATGTAAACACACTGTTGTGTGTCAACTGTTTTGCGTGTGTGTGTGTGTGTGTGAGAGAGAGAGAGAGAGAGAGAGAGAGAGAGCGAGAGAGAGAGATGAGAGAGCAAGTGAGAAGACATAACATC